>NW_028227261.1:59077500-59332500 GCF_978045245.1 Mus caroli
GATAGAGACAGAGAGGCTACTCTTCATTTTCTGAGTTCAGAATACCTTGATAGGGTATACCATCAACTGCAAACTATTAGTCTTAGCAACTTTAAAGTTAAGTAGTAATTAGTCAGGATATGTCTCCATATAATTTCTTATATTGCCACCTTTTAAATTTGCTTAAATTGGTTCTAGTATTTATTATTTTAAAGATATTAATATTTAATATTTCTCAATATCTAATTTACAGACAAAGTACTAGTTCTCAATGGATAGAGTATATTTCAGCCACTCACCCAGTTGTATGGGGCAGGAGCCATGAACCATGCAATGGGAATGCAGAGGTATTACAACTTCCAACCTCAAAGAGATCAGTGTCATTGGTGGTATCAGGCAACTTCATAAACAATCACTTGTTAAAAACATCTATTTAATGTGATCTTTCTACGTCTATCCTCAACAATTGTATTAGGTGGGGGGGGGTTGGTGTGACAAATATCTAAAAAAATTAATTAAGAAAATAATTATTTTGTCTTGTGGTCTCAGACATTTCCGTTCATTATGGTGGAAGAGAGTGACAAACAAAGCTGATCCCATCAGGACATCCAGGAAGCAGAGTACAATGGTGGCTGTACCATAGAATTCTATCATCTTTCCTTTTTGTTCCCTGGGTACCACAGCTTAGCAAATTGTGCCACTCCGCCTTACACTGACCCGTTTGCTCATCATCTTAGGACACATGCTCACAGGCATGCAGAGGGACTTCCTGATCTAATCATCTGGACAAGCAAGATTAACTATCACAATCTCCTTTAATTCACCGAGTCTCCTTTTGGAGTGTAATCTTCCCCCATTTCATTAAAATGTGAAGGGCTAGATAGATGACTTAGCTGTTAAAAGTGTTCCTGAAGAGGACCTAAGTTCAATTCCCAGTTCCTATGATACCTCACAATCAGCTATAACTCCTTCTCTAAGCCATTCAATACCCACCTCTCACTTCCACATACCCACACAGCATGCACAAATACACGTGATTAAAATATTTTTAAACAAGTAAATAAAAAATGAAATTGAGAAGAGTCATTTAACATGATCAAAGTGAAAATAAAGAGTCACTGGCAGAGTTTGGATGTGACTTAATCGTGTAACCAAACTCTGGGCTTATAACAGAAGACTTTCCTGCATCTGGGAGATTAGATATCCTTTAAAAATTTGTTCCAATTATCATGGAAGTGATGAGTAGTGAGAGTGTGGGTATGTATTCGGATTCTTTAGAGGAAAAGGACCAATATATATTTAAAGGAGGCATATTGTAAGGGATAATGCAAAAGTGGCTGTCTTAACACTGTAGATGTTGAGAACCCAATAGTTGCTAATTGCAATGGGACTGGATACCTTAGAAGTCTCACTCTGACACTGAGATATCGAGGGTTTACAGAGAGCCACTGGTCTTCCACTCAATTGAAAGCCTGGAGAAGTTGGGTTCTGATACCAGAAAAGGAATGCCACAGCCGTGGGAGCAACAGATGAACTTAGAAACAGGCAGGTAAACTCTCTAGTAAGATATGAAAGCAAATGAGCCAAAAGGAAAGAAATAATTTTTTCTTTTTATCTGGGCTGCCAACAAAAAGGTAGCACCCACATTTAGAGTGCATCTTCCCACTTTAAATAACCTGATCAAGAAAATGCCTTGTGGGTTTGCCTATCAGCGTGCCACTTAGTTAAGTCCAGATCCAGTAAAGTTGACAACTAAGATTAACTATCGTAAGTCCTGTTCTTATCAGCTTGTGCCCAATCTTATCTCCTTGTCTCACGAGTAATTTACAAAGGAAAATTACATCAATTTCACAATTGATATAATTTCAACCCAACATGACATAGCTACTTTATACAAAAGTGCAAACCCACTGTTGTCCCCTCAGATAAGTTGGAAAAAAGTCCCTCAACAGATGCTAAGTCTTTCAGTGTCCCATAACTTAAGTCTGATAGGATATACTTACAGCACACTACTGACATTACCTAATTACCAGTGCTATATTACATGATAAAGAAACAAAGGAAAGAAAAACAAACATTTGTTTAATGTATGCGTATAAATGCACAAACGTGTTCTTAACAGAATAAGATGGAAGCACTCATGGTAATTATAGCCTGTATTTCTGCAACTAGGTACATGGTCTTGCCTGGTACTGACAACTGCCTTTGTCTATTATCTAGTCCACATTCCCTTAACTCTCAGCGAGGCCCTCAGTATTTGCTGGTTCTTCACTCTTTAGTGAAGCAAATAACCAGCAAATACTGAGGGCCTCGCTGAGAGTCTTCATTGCTAAAGTATTTCAGCAATGGATCGTTGCTTCAGGATTAGGTTGTAGTTTCCAATGGATCTTGATCACAGGACGTTTAGCACCATGAAGTACCCTAAAGAATCTCCCGTATTCTTGAAGCCCTCCTCTTCCTCGCGTCCATTATGCAGAAGCAGTATAATTTCCCCCAAATAATCGGCATCAATTATCCCTTCTAATACTGTCAATTCTTCCTTAGCCTGTTGAATCAAAATTACAAAGATCCCAAAGTGGCCAGAGGAAGTCTGAGCTTCCAGTTCAATAAAATGTCTGTTGCAACCTCCTGGCAGAAGTATCACCTCTCATGGAAATAAAACTTCAGTACATAAAAACCATAAGGTTGTGGGAACAGGAAGCAATGTTTTTCTTTTTTTCTTTTTTCCTTTTCTTTTTTGTTTTGTTTTGTTTTGTTTTTTCGAGACAGGGTTTCTCTGTATAGCCCTGGCTGTCCTGGAACTCACTTTGTAGACCAGGCTGGCCTTGAACTCAGAAATCCGCCTGCCTCTGCCTCCCAAGTGCTGGGATTAAAGGTGTGTGCCACCACACCCAGCAAGGAAGCAATGTTTTTCTAATGGGTCTAGGAATAGTGGAGAGCAATACCATTCTCATTTTTCCTCCCTGAAATCCTGGTCACAGAAAGAAAAAGAAAACAAACAAACAAACAAACTCCACAATACCACATATTAGATGTTGATTGGAGTCCCATAAAACTTTTTAGACACCCCCCCACACTGTGCCTTTGAAGGCATTACCACCTAATTGTCCCTGTAAGTGTGTCTTTAGAAAGCCATTCCACTGTTTTTATCAAGCCAGCAGCTACTTCATGGTGGTGGTAGGGGGACATGGTAAGATCAGCAGATTCCTTAAAGGTGAGCTCATTGCCACACTTCTTTGGCTGTGATGTAAGTCCCTAAATCAGAAGTGAGTCCCTCATTCAGAAATGGGATCTCATTATGGTAAATAAGGCATTCTGTAGGTCCATAGATGGTTTTGGAAAAAGCATTATTTGAAAGAAAGACAAAGTAATAACCAGAATATTATCCTATTAAGAACAAGTACTGCATTTTATGTGATGGAACTAACTGGTACAATGTATCCAACATAGCACCAGGTTCCTTGCTTGATTCCACTTAAGGATGGATTTCTGTTGTGCACTCTCAACGTTATGACATGGAGGGTCAGATAATATGCATCTCATGATGGAAGCCCAGGTAACTAGATAACTTGATGATCTCATGCCGAACATTTGGTTTCCACAGAAGACCCAAAAATCAAATCAAGACCTGTCTCACAAAGGGGAAGTGGTTGTCTGCAGATGACAGTAGAGTCATACTCCAAAATTTCAAAGGGCCTCCATTATGATTTACACATTCAAATCACAAGGCTCATTGTGTGTGTGATGGGGGAGGAGGGATGGTATGCAACAAACCCAAACTCTTCAAATAGTATCCCCCTCTGCCACCAACAGGTACCAGGTGTCTTCTGGATCATATGACTCAAGTGGTGGAGCAACCTATACTGGATTCTGAGCCCATTAAAAAGCCTTTTTCTGTTTTGGGCCTCACTCAATACCCAGCAGTTTTCCAAGCCATTTTGTCTTTAGGATAGAGAAACATAGGCACACGAGGAATATACTACCTTCTAAATCCAAAGAGGCCTTTGTGCTTCCTTTATGCTGACAGAAGAGGCTGAATGTATCTTTTATCATAGAAGGGATATCTCTACACACTTCCAAGATGATCCCAAATGCTGGATATAGAACTGCAGAATTTAGTGTTTTCTCTGCTCGGTTTTGGTCTTGCTTTGGCTCTACCTTTCATTACTATGTCCCATTCCTTCCTTATGGAGTGAGAATCGATACTCTGCTAATGTATGTTAGAAGTATGCAATTTTTTTAAAAAAATAAATGGCAGAGGAAGTCACAGTTAAGAGACTGCCTTGGGTTTCTGATGAAACTTTGAACGTTTGAACAGTGCTGGGATTTCCCTGAGACTATAGGGACCTTTGGTGTTGGACTGAAGAGGTTTCAGGGATGGGCCTTCTGATTTGAATGTGAAATGTTCTCTCTAGGCTCATGTTTCATATATTTGACCCTCAGCTGATGGTGCTGTTAAAGGAGAAGGACAAAGAGCATTGCCATAGAAAGTGGGCCATTGGACTGGGACTTAAGACTGGCCCCATTTTCCTGCTCACTCTATCCTAAGCCCGAGTGCAATGAGACTATAGCTATCCTGTTCCTGCCACCAAGCCTTCTCTGCCTACTACCATCCCTCTCTGTCATGATGGACTATATTCTTCTTGGACTGCAAGCAAAAGTGAGCCCTTCCTCCTTGAAGTTGCTTCTGTCAGGGTATTTTGTCAGAGCAATGAGAAAGCAATTAGCACGAGGTGTTGGGGAAGCAGAAGCAAGAAGCGGTCGCACATGTTTGGGAGGTTATGCCAAAGAAACTGCGTAATGATCAAGAAGCGTCTTCACTGGCAGATGAGATTGGAAAACCTAGAGGTGAATGAGAGAAGGATTGCAGATTTCTAGGAGAAGCTGGGGAATAGAAAATGGTTCTGTGCATACAGATAACTAGCCTGTGTACAGGGAGAGAGTGTGTGCATGGCCACCACTTGGTGTTGCTACCGGTTATACAGCGATCCTGATGGTAATGAATGAAAGTTTAATTTGGTGTTATTTCCCCCTTTCAATTAAAGTCAAGTGTTTTATTTATTTTTTATTTTCAATTTTTTGCTGTTGTTGTTTTTACAGACCTCCAGAAACTACCATTCTACCCAGAGAGAAGTCAAGTAAGCTACAACATAGCAGTAAATTCCATGAAGAAACCAAGCAGTTTCAGCTATTCAGATATAACCAAGGCACACAGAGGATTGAGTTGAGAATTGGGGTCTGCATGGGTGTTGCTCAGCAGACAAAGGAACCTAGTCTTGAGCTGTAGGAACAGCTGTGCCAAGCCCAGACGGGAGACAGACCAGACGCAGCTTGTTTGGGAGGCTGCAGGTGTTAAGTACTGCAGAAGACAAGCGAGCAGGTGGGAATTGATAACATGGAAAGCCAGGGGCCTACCAGAGGTCAGCTGATGATGAGACTGTGCAGTGTTAAAGCAAGGATGTGTGGTAGGGTGCCCTGGCCCTGAGCAGGCATGGGCTGGCATCCCACTGCAGTCAGCAAATCAATTACGCCCTCCACCGACTTTCGCCTTGTGTATTTAGAATGCATGGTGCTCCCCTGCCAAACATCTGCTCTCGCTATTAAGCATGCCATGGTAACCATTGCACTCTGTGCGTCAGCGCCACCAGGATTGGTAATAATCACAAGTGTCAAAACCGAGAAAGAATGGGGAAGGAAAGCTGTGCAAAAATCCAGCGGCAAGATGATTGGACTGGAGCACCAGTCTGCAGCTCGCCAGCTGCGCCTTCTGCTGCCCTGCTGGGGGCAGGGGAGCTGATACGGCCCTGGCCTCCTTTTGCCCCTTCTGTTGATCTCTCTGCCTGTATTATTCATTCATCCACTGCTTCCCCCGACATTGGAAAATATGCCCAGCCTTGCCAGCGCAACATATGTGCCCCTGCGCCATTGTGTATGATGAATAAACCCGCCAAAAGCTCACCAGACCTAGGGGCCTCTGGGTGAAGACCTAGCATTGACACAGACAGGCAGTGGCGTGTCCTGGCGTGGGGCCACAGGAAGACACAAACCAGGCTTGGGCTTTCAGCCTGCCTATCTCAGTGTCTGGAGACTTTGGCAAATCTCTTAGGCTCTCTGAGCACTGCTTTAGCCCCCTTTGCAAAGCAGGAGTAGGAACACTTATCAATTACAGATTCTTGGGTGCATAAAGAGAGCCAGCCACCTTTAATGGGAGTCCACCATAGGTCTTCAGGGTCAGTTATACATTTTTATTTTTTAGTTGTTCTCTCGAAAATAGAGATAAATAAAATTGCTTGACACTATGCTGAACACTTTATTTAAACTATTGGGTTGCCATAGCCATCCTCAGGAGACCCTGTTGAGACTGCTTCATGCAAAGACTGAGTTTAGGAGACAGTTAAAGGTTAACTGGCTTGTCGAGCCCTAAGGTGGTGTCATTAGCAGGCCATAGGTGAGCTGGAAACAGTCTTAGCCCAGCTTGCTGCTTCAGCTACGCCTCTGGCTCTCTTACCTTGTTCTTCTCTATTGAGAAGAGAATACTGTTTATAGGCTCCAGTTCAGCCGCAGGAAACATAAAATAAAGCTAGTTCCTCTTCCAAACAAAAGCCCTTCGGAAAGGCAGAGCCATCTCCCACTTCCCCAAATCTGTGTTCACTCTGACCAACCGGTGCCAGATCCCTGGGTAGGAGTTCCCTCCTCCAATTATTTCCCACCGACCCACCCCCTCCAGCTTGGTGAATGCCTCTTTCAAAATGGGCTCAAACCCGTGCTGTGGGATTCCTAAGTGGGAGTTATGGTTTCCCTTTCAGCGAGTCAGCACATTTAGACTCTCATAGATAGACAGGCTGTCAGGGTTCCTGCCACCATCTGGAGCATGCATGCCCCTTTGGAAGGCTTCAGAGCATCCCTGAGTAAGTTTCTTGTGAGGCTCGGTAACGTGGGTTCCAGCGCCCTCAAGTGGACATAGAGGGAAATCTATGAAAAGGACTGAATCACTTAAGAGAACTAGAGAGAACCTTCACTGATCTCATTAACAAAGCCAGATAACCCAAAACAGCAGGCTTCACAGCAGAGCTTCTGCCTGGATCTCTTTACAGCTTGGTGTGAGGTGGGTGATCACACTATGCAGAAGTCCCGAAGCAAGCAGGAACTTACAGACCACCGCTGCTATTTCTTGTGCCAACCAATAAATATGCCACCCGACCCTGCCCCAGCCTGCTATGGAATCCTCACTGACAGCTCACTTCAGATTCAGCATTCTTCCAGCTTCGCTAAGGATGTAAGACCCAGGTTCAATATTCTAAGCAGTGAGATGCTTCCTACCACCTTGGGCTCAGAAAGTCCAGAAACTGAATCAGTGAACAACCAGATGCAAGCAAGAAAAGATTTATTTGAGGCAGTACCTGTAGCTCCATGTCAGAAAGTCACCTGGGGTTGGAGAAATTCACAAATGGATATGTTTGACCTAACACTTCTGCTTAGGCAAACATGGTCAGGAAGTAGTTTGTTTATTTGTTTGTCTATGTTTTGTTTGTTTTAGCTCACTGGGATTCTTTGGGCAAGATCCTATAAGAGTGTCCCTCTCCAGTGAGTGCTACATAAAACTATTACCAGGAACATTTCAGCCATAGTCAAATCCTGTGAGATTCATGGGACTGCTGAAATTTTACAGCCGAGTTGGCAATCCTTCAGTACTTGTTCAGTACCTAATGTCCCTAATACACATGGCTTTGACATCATGAATTTCTTCTTTGATAGTAACAGGCCAGTTTTCAACATTCCAAGACTACATGCAAACTGTGAAGTCACTTCTGTTGCTATCACTTGTCTTAGTAATCCTCAAGCTGCATTCTCCCTAGTCAGGCCATTCACACCCACCTGATGTCACTATTGATGGAGCCATGTGATCCATGTGACATCTCACCATGATGATTGTGCACAGGAGGCCAGTGCCTCTGCTGGGACTCCCTATGAAGAAATGCCCTAGAATCAAAGCTAACAAACTGCTCCCTGACTCAAGCTGTAACCATTCTCCATCTCTTCTCCCTGGAACTCTGGCTGCTACAAGCTCTCCAAAAGCTGCTTTCTGCTAGGAGGATTCAGTTGCTTGGAGAGAGGGAAAATAGACCAAGAAGGGATAAAATCAGTGAAGGAGAGGTCACCAAACAGATGAGAGACAAGAAATTGAGACCAATAACTAGAAAGAAGGAACAGGGCAAATATAGAAAGTAAAATATCATACTAATTCTAAACAGTTTCATTTGTTTTGATTCAGATATCTGATTTTTAATTTTATTGACCAAAAGTTTTTGTTGTTTCTGTTTTGTTTTGTTTTTGTTTTTTAGAAATAAAAGTGGCAAGTCACCACAAACTTTCCATTGAGAGTTGAAATATCCATTTCAAAAAAGTGGTTTTTAGTTCATCACTGTCACCTTTAACACTATCATCAGTAAATGGAGATCCAATGTAATGGCCTGCATGCTTTTCAGTTCATATCCGATTTTGTCCAAGAAAAAAAAAGAGAAAAAAAAATCTTGTACAAGAAACTAAGAAAACACAACCATGGACTACTTGGATGCTCAGGACAGATCTGACTGTTGGTGGACCACTAAGCACCTTTGCTTTTCGGTATATAGAATATTTTGTGTAATTTTTATATTGAGTTTTTGTATACTATGTATATTGATTTTTAGTATTTTAAATATTTTGTACATTATATCTCAAGACAAAAATGACTAAATTGTAGATATATAAAACTGCTTTCTAGTTTTATTCAAAAGGCCCCAATTCTCCTTTTAAATTACTGTAATCACAGCATATCTACACTCAGTGCAGACCTCTTCTCATATGATGAGAATGTGAAAGGAGCTGTATCTGAGACATAGACACAGGAGGCAGGCATTTTACTGGGTATGGTTTCCATCCCACTCAAGCTTAGATCCCAGATGGCCCATAAATGCTCATGGACACACACGAAGAGACTAGGACACAAAGCAAGAGTCATCTGCAGGAGGCAGATAACAAAGCAGGGACAGGCAAGCAGAGGCTGTGTCCCCAGTCCACCTGAACGTCCTAGGTCACAGAATTCTTGCCCTGTGCTTGGGGCATTTTCATTCAGCTTACGGGTTATTTTCTTCTTAACGAATACGTCTTTCAGCCTTCGGATCCATACTCTGCTGAGCTTCTTGGAGAGAAACAGATCCTTTCCAAAGAGGAAGTCAGATGTGTAAGCTTCCTTTGAGACTGTTGGATAAACTGATTACATGACTGCCACAGACACTCCCGACTCTGTGGTGCTTCATCCTTTGAGACTGTTGGATAAACTGATTACATGACTGCCACAGCCACTCCCGACTCTGTGGTGCTTCAAGCCAGCACTTTCTTTCATGGCTATTTCAGGTTATTCTTAGAACTCCTGTAGACTTCTAAGTCTGGATTTCTCAACCTGAACAATAAACGGAACTAAACATCTTCTCAAAGGCTAACCGGCTCAGAGATAGGAGCCAAGGTCATGTTTCAAGGGAAGAATAAAAAGGGGGGCATTCTTGAAAAGATCTCAGCTTTTCTAAACTAACATAGCTTGAAGCATAAAGGCTACAATGACATGATAAATAAACTACCACCCACAGAATTTAAAAACAAAAACAAAAACAAACAAACAAACAACTGAAAGGAAAAGCAACCAGAAGTGCTCGGCTTGGTGAGATGTATGGAAATGTATGTTTTATACCTTCTCTCAAATCTGAATTTAGACAAACTGGTTGACAAGGGAAATCAGGGAGAGAACACCTTCCTCTTCTTCTATTACCAATCACCTTTTTGTAAAGATGTTTTTGTTAAAGACCTTCAGCCCATTTGGACTTTTAAACAGTCCCATCTGCATTGCTTCAAGTGAAGCCTACTAGAAATCACCTAGCAGTTTTGTTACATTCCCAGCTAATGTGTTAAATTCCATATGGCATTTGGCAAAAGCAGTGTAATCGAGCAGAAAAAAAAAATTAGCTTTGGAGATAAACTGATCCTTTTCTAGTTTTGCCATTAACAATTACACATCTCCTTGATCTTCAGGTTCTACCTCTGCAAAACAGGAACAGTAATTTAAGAAATATCTACAGCACGGGGCTGTGGTGATAATTCAGTTAAATGGGGCAATAAACATATTTAGGCTGCCTGGAAGAGACCAAACTTTACATATGTATCTCCAGGAAAGGATATAAGTAAAGCATACTCAGGCCTGTGCAGTGAGCTAAGCGGACAGTTTCCTCCTCCTCCTCTCCCTCCTCCTCCTCTCCCCCTCCTCCTCTCCCTCCTCCTTTTCTCCCTCTTCTCCCTCCTTCTCCTCTCCCTCCTCCTCCTCTCCCTCCTCTTCACCCTCTTCTCCCTCCTCCTTCTCTCCCCCTCCTCTTCTCCCTCTTCTCCCTCCTCCTCCTCTCCCTCCTCCTCTCCCCCTCCTCCTCTCCCTCCTCCTTCTCTCCCTCTTCTCCCTCCTCCTTCTCTCCCTCCTCCTTCTCTCCCTCCTCCTTCTCTCCCTCCTCCTCTCCCTCCTCCCCATCTCCCTCCTCTTCTCTCTTCTCCTCTATCTTCTCCTCTTCTATCTTCCTCTTCTTTTTCCTCTTCCTTTTCCTCATCCACCTTTTCCTCTTTTTCTTTTTGACAGCATAAGACTGGCCTTGAACTTGGTAGACAGTTTACAGTGATCTTGAATCTCACCAAGTTAGCTACATCCACCCAAATGATCTTTAAAGCTATGAAATGTAGAATAAGATGTGACTCTCACTAGTTCTCCCTCACTGGAGTTATTTACCTGTTGATGAGAAAAATAGTTGTGTTGAGAGACACAACGGCTACAAAGAATTGGAATGCAGCATTCTCAGGTAGATGAGGTTACGTGGTTTCTTTAAACAAAGTACAGCCAAATGTCATGGAGCATTAAAGTAAAACAAAAAACAAAACAAAACAAAAAATTGGTGACAAACTTGGCTGCTCTAGTGTTTGAGTCATAAATGTAAAGAATTGAAATGTCATATTGATAAACTTTTTCTTTGATAAATATACAGGGTCCTTCCCTATCTCTTTTGATTAATTTTAGTTTGAAGTCTGTTTTGTTAAATATTGAATTGGTTTCACCAGCTTATTTCTTAGGTCCATTTGCTTGGAATATCTTTTTCCAACCCCTTACCCGGAGTCTATTCTTAGTGTTGAGGTATGGTTTTGAATGCAGTAGAAGGATGGATCCCATTTTCACATCCATTCTGTTAATTGTGTCTTGTTTATTGGATAATTGAGTCTGTTGATAGACTCATGTCAATGATCGATGATTATTGATCCCTGTCATTTTGGTGGTGGTGGTGGCTATGGTGGTGGTGGTGCTGCTGCTTCTGCTGCTGCTGCTCCTGTTGGTAGTGGTAGTAGCGTGGTGGTGGTGATGTGTGTGTTTCACTTTCTTTGATTTTGCTGATGTGGGGTTATTTATTTCCTATGTTTTTACCAGAGTAGTTAGGTTGGAGTTTTCCTTCTAGCATTTTCTGTAGGGCTGGATTTTTAGATAAGTATTAGTTAAATTTGACTGTGTCACAGAATACCTTTTTTTCTCCATCTATGGTGGCTAAAAGTTTTGCTGGGTTGAAATCTGTGGTACCTTAGAGTCTACAGAACAGTCCAAGCTCTTCTGACTTTTTAGAGTCTCTATTGAGAAGTCAGGTGTAACTGTAATCAGTCTGCCTTATATGTGAGTTGTTCTTTTTTCCTGACAGTTTTTAATATTTACTCTCTGTTCTGTTTTGATTATTATGTGGCAAAGGGATTTTCTTTTCTGGTACAGTCTATTTGGTGTTCTGTATGCTTCATGTACCTTGATAGGCATCTCCTTTAAGTTAGGAATTTTTCTTCTATGATTTTGTTGAACATATTTTCTAGGCTTTTGAACTGGGCTTCTTCTCCTTCCTTTATTCCTACTAATTTTAGATTTTGTCTATTCATATTGTCACAGATTTCCTGTATGTTTTGTGTCAGTAATGTTTTTCCATTTAACATTTTCTTTGACTGATATATCCATTTCTTTTAGAACATCTTCAACATCTAAGACGATCTCTTCTATCTATTTTATTCTGTTGGTAAAACTTTCTTCTGTAGTTTCTGTTCAAATTCCTGATTTTCTCATTTCCATAATTGCCTCATTTTTGTGTTTTTGTTACTGATTCTATTTCCATGTTTATGGTTAAACAGTTTTATTAATTTCCTTCAACTCTTTGTATTTTCTTAAACTTTTTAAAAGGGATTTACTCATTTTCTCTAATTTTTGTTTGTTTGTTGTTTCCTGTTTTTTTAAGAATTTTTTCATGAGCGGGACATGGTGGCCCATGCCTTTAATCCCAGCATTTGGGATGCAGAGGCAGGAGGATTTCTGAGTTCGAGGTCAGCCTAGTCTACAAAGTGAGTTCCAGGACAGCCAGAGCTATACAGAGAAAACCTGTCTTGAAAAACAAAACAAAACAAAAAAAATTTTTTTTCATTGTTTTCTTTAAGGACTTCTTTCATTTTCATATATTTGGTTTTAAGGTCTTTGTGTGTGTGTGTGTGTGTGCTTCAGCTGTTTAAATATTTAGGACCTGCTGTGGTAGGATAGCTGGGCTCTAGTAGAGATAAATATTCCCATAGTATCTAGGCAATTGTGTTTGGGATGATTATAAGTCTAGGTGTTAATTTCTGAATTTGTCTTTTTCAGGTGGGTGTTTTTGTTTTTGTTTTTGTCCCCCCCCCACCCTTGGTTTTCTGCTTTAGAGAGGGAGAGTAATGGTTTTGTTTTGCCTGTTTTCCTGGCCTGATCAGCTGATGTATTCACAGGCAATGCCTGCTGATGTTGGAGAAAGACTTAGGGAGGAAAGGTTGGAGAAATTCTTTGTGATCTTTTGTCAATAGTGTCAGAGAGGAAAGGGAGACCACAGCAAGTTTTTCCACCACCGAGCTAGAGATGATAATGGTCACCTAATTATGACTCTTAGGAATAGGGGATATGAAGTCTCAACAGGGCATCTCTTATTACCAGGTGAGCAGCCTGGGTAGAAATCACCATCATTGTCAGTAGCTGACATGGAAGTATTTGTATGGGAAAGCATGCCAAAGTGAAGAGGGGGTGGCTGAAGCATAGGAGACCAAAGAACTTAAGTGTTGTATGGGGGAACTTATAATGTTTCAACATTAAGAAAAATGAAGGGGTAGATGTGAAAATAAAGAACGGAAATAGGATGTCAATGAACAAGGATGACGAGCACCTCACTGGCTTGACAGTGGGTTAGGGAGGACTGTGCATCACAGCTTTGACACTGTAAAACGAAGAGATCTAGAGTACAAAGAGACGTAGGCTAGCTGCTTTTTGATTCTGTGATTCACAGTGTGTAAAAGGAAATAAGGACCAGCTAACATAACTATGTGAAATTACTATGGACCATGTGGTGTCCCCCGAGAGAATCTGGTTCCAGGTAAAACAAGAAAATGGAATAATCATTATTCAAGCAAGAGGCTAGGGTTATGATGGCTGTTCAAATTAAGAATTGTGTTCTGTTGTGCAAAATACATTTCTTTTTGCTCTCATTCCCCTTCTCCAAGCCTTAGCAGCTCCTCACCCCTCTGTTGACACTTCCATCTTTTTGCCTTTCAGGAGACAGTTATGTATTCCAAAACAGTAATTTATGTTAAAAACAACCATTTCTGTTCTCCTGCAGTTGCTATGGACCCTGGATGCATCCAGATGAATGAACACCATGGGCAGGTGCGGTTTTACAGTTTTAGTCAAATAGTCCCTGAAGTAAGCCGTAAGGGAGACCAAGTATCTCTTCATGAGTCTCACGCTCCTTCTGTGGCCTTACTATATATATATGTGCCACTTCAAGTCTTCAGTGATTCTCAGACCTCCAGGAAACAGACAGAAGCTACAGTGTTCTCATGACCCCACGTCATATGTCACCGACTGCTTTCCCAGCCAGTTCTTCATCTTTTGTACCCATTTCCAAGTTCCAGAGAAATAAACATAGATTTACTTGAAGGAGGGTAACTCCAGAATGTTACATAATTTTTTGAGAAATATGTTTTACTTGTTTATTGTTTTTCAAAAATAGGCTAAAATAGCTGTCATTTGAGTGGTAATATAAGTTTCCAGCCTTTGAGATAGCCAATCAGATTGGCATTCATTTGCATTTAGAAAGCCAATACACTGTATGCCACTAATGTAAGGCCTCTCGTGGCTTGAGAATTTCTTCAGCTATTAAGATTAGTTTGGGTAGAAAGACAAACCTGTAGCAAGGAATTTGGACACTCAATAGCCAGTCCTTTAATATGCCTAAAATTCTATATGTGTATCAATAAACTTATCTAAATAAAACCCAATCTGAAAAATACTTTGTGTCTCATTTAGCAGCACAAGATGATTTTGAATTTAGATGGAACATTCTCTACAAACTTTCTCATTAGTGTTTCCAACAGTCCTATGCAATGACTCTTCAGAATTTCTTTTCTTACTTTTATTTGAAGTGAACCTTCAACTTGCAATAAAGTTGTAAGAATTGACAAAATTCATAGATCATTCTTTCTTTCAGCTAGCAACATTTTCACCAATTTGCCACTGGTCTAATCCTTTGCATGTCTTCTTTCCCTCTCCTTTCATGTGTGTAGATAGATAATATGTATATATGTAATAACTCTATGCATTCATATATATGAATATTTTCTAATAAGATGGAAATAAAGTTGCACAAAACCATGCAGGTGCCCTTTTACTACTAAGTGCTGCAGAAAATACATCTCAGTTCAGTTCTTTAAAACAGTTGTACAATGAGTTTTGCTCATCTCTAGCCTCTTGCCAGATAGACCTTCCCTTGTCTTTACTTCCCTCCTAACTTGTACTGTCCAACTAGTCTTGCATGGGTGGCCTTCCATTGGAGTAAGCTTGGCTTACTAGGGGCTATTCTTTTAGACAAAATTGACCCATATTTTCCTAGCAGCTAACAAATGCCACTGGATCCTCAGCTAGGGGTGAAACTTCCTGCCCCATTCTTCCTTCCATGTTGGTATTTGATCTTGCTTGTGCTTGCCCATGTCTTGTGCATACTTTCACTATTGCTGTGAGTTCATATGTGTAATTGCCCTGCTCTATCTTTGTAGTCATACATGCCTGAGGCTCGTACACTTACACTTTTTCTTTGCCCTCTTTTCCCATGGTTGCTGAGCTTTGGAGTAGAATGTTCAGTGTATATGTACCCTTTGAGGGTGAACATCACAGAAACTTTTGTTTTCTGCACCTTGGATGGTTGTGAGTCTTTGTATTGACTACAAACCAAGGCTTCTCAGATGAGGGCTGAGAGGTACGTTGGTCTATGGGTATTATAATAAGCTATTAGGTGTTGATTTAATATCATGTCCATTTATTTAAAAGTGATAGTTTCTCCCTTAGACTTATTACATAACCATGGGATCTCTGCCTAATAATGGTGCAGTTAATGCATCTTGTAGAGTGTGCCTTTAATCCACTTTTAGTGGTTGCTTGTTCTCATGATGCTCTGGCCCCTACTGCTCCATTGATTATGATTTCTTGGCAGTTGTTGTAGATTGCTGGGTTCACAGCTGAGTGTGACTTATGATCATTTTTCTCCTCCAGTATATCACATAACACCTTCTAGCATTATGAAAGCTATCCAATATGAATGAAACTTCCAGATCAGTACCAGCCTGATTTCTTCAAGTTCTACAATGCACGTATGTGGTGTCTTTGGCCATAGGGCTTTGTCATTAAGTTCTAGAGGGAAACCATGAGTGCTGGCAGCAAACTGTAATGTCGAAATGTCTGTAGAACCTTATAGCCAACAAATTCAAAATAAGTAATCCATTGCTGGTGCCAGAATTCTTTTTTAAAAAAATCTATTTTGACTCATTTTATGTATGTATGTTGATGTACTATAGGAATATTCTTCAATAGTAGGTTCCCATATGATTTTTTTTTGGAAAAGTCTTTCAATTTGATATTTTAAAAGCATTTCCATGTGATATCTTTTTAATTTTAATTATCCTTAAATTAGAATGTTCCCAGTATTTACTTTTTATTTTTATTTTTATTTTACTTTCAAAGCATTAAAAAGGTTAAACAATGTGGACAACCCTCTCTCTGCTTCATTTATTCAGACATTATTCACATTGAAATAATCAGTTATTTCCTAAAACAGGATTAAATTTTCAAGCTCTGGCCCAGTCTACAGCATAGGTACTGTTATGCAATTACCTAGGCAAAGTGAGAGGCTAAGATGTGGCTCAGTAGTGATTTTTATTGTTTATCTCTCTGTAAAGTGTTGCTAATATCCAACTGTGTGGTTGTTGTTTCCTGTCCTCTGTAATAATTCAGTGAAGAGAGATTCTTGAGGAATTAAACATATCCTACTCTTCCTTAAATGCCCCCTTAAATTTGGTACTTGTTGGCAACTGTAACCTGGACCTTTGATGATTCTTTCCCAAATCAACCATTACAATGATAACCATATAAAAGAATGGCTTTTCAGGCTGTTGCTCCCTTGAGTCTATTATTTGGCATGTAGCACTGCATTCTATGTCTTTTGTTATCTTTATGTCTATGTTTGAATTTACACCCACATATACTATATGTACAAGTATGTCTATACATGTATACACTAGTATATATGCATACTGGACATACACAATACACCCACTATAGTATGTGCATATGAATAATACAAGATATATATGTATATTTATTAGCAATTATATGATAAAACTGATTCCTCTAATTTTAACCTGTCACTATGAAAGTGTTTTCATATACAATCAACTTTAATCTCTCTACCTACAGTGCTTTCTCTAAGATCTTCACATGACCTGATGCCTGCCTCAGCATACACAAGTCTACACACACACACACACACACACACACACACACACACACCTGTCTTTATCCCTTTACGGTACTCTCTTTTCTTTCTGATCACTGCTTGAGAGGACATCATGCATGCAGTTTTCAGTCTTCTCAATTGTTTTTTCCTCCAGCACTAGAACAGCCAGTTCTTTTGCTCCTTATAATTTGAGATCTAGTCTATAGAGCAGCATCTAGCACAATGTCAAGAAATATCTGTTGGACACATGCTTTGGTGCTTCCCAAACTCAACACTAGACACTGAAACTCCTTTGGAGAGGGGCTCACTGAGCATTCATGTGAGCATTCACCCACACTCTGACAGGATCCTCTTTTGTCTGTCATGTCTTGCAGTCTTTATACAGAAAGTGCATGGGCAGACCCAGGCGTAGTGTTGAGATTAACCCCCACTTGCTCATGTTTTATCTCCTCATCTGTCAACTACATAACTGGAGTTTCACTGTCTTCCTGATGTTCCACACCTACTTTACTCATGGCTGTCATTAATTGTCTACCACTAAAGCTAAGTGAGCTATTTATCTGCTGATTATACTTCATGGATACACTAACTTATATATATGCCACATTATCTGCATATATCAAAAATCATCCCTTTCCCTATAACTCCATTCAGTTATGATTTGTCAATCAAAGATAATAATACAGATTTTAAAATGCAATAAAATCCATGATTAAACATTATTTCCTTAAAAAAGAGGAGAGCATTTATTATTCGCTGTTAGATCCCAAGTGCTGTGTACCCTGGATATAAACTGATGCACTGCAAGGCCATACCAAATCTTTTGAGTATTTAAATAGATGAATAAATGATGATTCCCAGTTTATATTTGTTCTACATCAACAAAACCCTCATATGCCTAGGACATCATATGTAATGCTGAGGGCTCAGAAGTAACCAGTTTCTATTTTACAGCAATACCTGAGTCCCCGCAACCTTTGCCTTTGCTAATTTGTATAAGTTGCTGAGCACTAGTCTCCCTCTTCCAGGAAGGCATCATCCACTCTCAGTGGTTCTCACTTCCTTCAACACCAATTAGACAATGCCTGATAACTTCACCTGGCATTCTGCAAGTCAGCATCTGGATCCCCACCCCTAACAAGTCCCATGCCTCCTCTTGAATCTGCCACCGCTAAGCACCACTTGATGACTGCCCAGACAGAAGCCATCTGCTGGTTATTAAAGAAAGTTAAATAAGCCGAGGAGCTCTAGGGAAGTTTAACAAGAAAGAGTACCATATGCATAGAGAATTAGCAACCAGTTGGCCCCTGTGACTCAGGGTTCATTATGGCAATGTTAAGCAGACTTCCCTTGGGATTGCTCAGTTGATTGGCTCAGTGGAAGCCCTACTGAGAAAACCTGCCTTTGTGATCCTCACAGGCACAAAGATAGCCTCATGGAAGTTCATTATATTTCTGTGTCAGTCAATCTGTCAAGAGTCCCACAGTGATCCTAGAGAGTGGTATTGCTTAGTTAAAGCAGCACAGCAATTCCTGTGCCTTGCCCTGCACAGTGGTGAGAAAAAACAGACCTAACTTCTCTTTCTACTGTGAGCATAATGGAGTAGTCAGATTCACAGTTTGGGTGGCAGTATGGGGAAATTGTAGGAGGAGACAGAATCCAAAGTGTTTCTAGGAAAGCTAAGCTACCATTCTAAATTAATGAATGTAAGTTGCAAAATATGGACAGAGTCAACACTAAGGATCTGTTCAGTCTTTGTGCCCACACTACTTTTAGGCAGAACAATTTGGTGGAAATGCTTTGTGGGTGGGTTGATGTCCTTATCCCTTCACTGGGAATCCTGCCTGGATATAGGAGGTAGCCACTCTAGGCTCATCCATTACTAAGAATTTCAGTTAGAGTCATAAATTCTTTGGAGCCTCCCCAGGTCTCTGGCACATCCCAAAATATGCTTCCCAAACCCCTCAGCTAGTTTCCATTTATTCCCCCAGCCCTCTCTCCCCAGCTCTCTCTACACCTGACCCCCCTCCTCATTTTCCTCCCTCTATTTTATTTCCCCTTCTAAGTGAGATTCATGTATATTCCCTTGAGCCCTCCTTGCTATTTGGATATATGGAATGTTGCATAGTTATCCTGTTCTTTATGGCTAATATCCACTTATAAGTGAGTACTTATCATGCATGTCCTTTTGGATCTGAGTTTCAAAGATAGAGCCTGAAGGAACAGCTAACCAATGAGTGCCCCAACTGGAGACCACTCCATGGGCAGGAACCAATTCCTGGCATTATTAATGATACTCCATTATGCTTGCAGACAGGAGTCTAGCAGAACTATCTTTTGAGAGGTTCCCTCCAGCAGCTGACCTAAACAGATGAAGAGAGCCACAGCCAAACAGATGGGGGCCCCTTGGGGAGTCTTGTGGAAGAGCTGGAAGATTGACAGACATGAAGAAGAAAGGAACTCCACAGGAAGACCACCAGCATCAACTATCCTGGACTCTTGGGGGCTCCCAGAGATTGAATCATCAACCAAAGAGCAAGCATGGGCTAGAACTAACTCCCATCCCAACACATATGTAGCACATGTGCTGCTTGGTCTTTATGTGGGTCCCCCAACAATTTGAGCATGGTAGGTCCCTGACTGTTACCTGCTTGTGGATCCTATTTCCCTAACTGGGCTGTGTTACCTGGCCACAGTGGGAGCAGATGTGTCTAGTCCTACAGTGACTTGGTGCATCAAGGTGGAACCTCCCCCTTCTCAAAGGAGAAGGGGAGGGAAGAATGTGGAAGCAGCTGTGTGAGGGGAGACTGGGATGAAAGTGGGAGCTGCAATTGGAATGTCAAGTGAATAAATAGATGAATAAATAAACAAAAATTTAAGTACTATTGAAAATAAAAAAGACTGAGGATCTGGAGATGCCCAGGGGTTGGTGCTATAATGACTAGTAAGAGCAGGTTGGGACTCTGGATCTTTCCCATTCTAACTGTATTTGTTCTTGTCCACAGAGTGGGTCATGTGGTTTTGCCAGAAATACACTGACATTAGCCCACTGAGATGACTCTGAGGCTAACAGAGCTCCTATTGCAAGCCTAAAGATCTGAGTTTGATTGAATCCATGGTGGAAAGAAAGAACTTTCAAAACCTGTCCTATACCTTTCCCACGCATGCTGAGATGCAAGCATGTAGGAGTGGGGGAGAGAATAAAATATTAAAAAAATATATATATACATATAGTTGGGGACTCATTCATGAGTGCATCTCAGACAAAGGTGTTCAAGGTTAACTCATGCATGTGCAAGGGCACAGAGATGGGAAAGTGAGTGTTCCTCCATGGATTCACAATTCATCTCAGAGTCCTGAGACCAAGTCTGTCAAACACAGGAACACAATATTCAGAGGCAGGGTAGAAACATCTGAACCTCTGAAGCCTTGAGAATTTTGTTTCTTTAAATCAATAGTTTCCAAGGCAGATTTATTTGCACCAATGGTGTACTAGACTCTCCCTAGGGTATTAAAAGAATTTGATAATAATAGTATTGCAGGACTGGGGATGTGGCTCTGTTGGTAAAGTGCACACTACATAAACACAAGGACATGAGTTTGGATCTCCAGCACCCACATAAAAGCCAGATGTAGTGGTATGCACCTGTAAACCCAGCACTGGAAGGATGGAGACAGGCGAGTTCCTGGTCCTTACTTAGAGCTAGTCAGGCCAAATAGATCAGTGGTAGTTCCTATTTCAAAATATTAGGTGGAAAATGATAACGTAACTTCCACAAAGTCATCCACACTCCTAAACACGTGCACAATATACACTAAGCATAATAATAATAATACAGCAATCATTGAAATGAGGCACCCAAACAAGCTAAAAGTAGAAGAATGTTGACCTACAAATCTCAAAAGTGCAAAAATAACTCTCCTCTCATTGAAAATATGACAATATAAGGTCTACTTTAGATTCTGCATAAGATATGTAAGTATTGTTTGTGCAGTCTGTACCATATATGGCTTATGAATATGTAGTATAGTCATCTAAATAAACCTGTGTTGTAGGTGCATAGAATTCAGCCATCGGAAGTAACTCTGGCAGGAGACAGACATCCCAAGCCTAGTGAATTTGTTTGGAAATTCCATTCTAACTCCTACTGGGTAGTTGATTGAACAAGTAAAAATTTAACTGGAAATCCATCAATGGGCTACTTAAGTACCTCAAGTTGTAAGCAGGAGCCAGAGCAAGTTGTTTTTAATTGCATAAAGTTCTTGGTTTAAATTGAAAGTAATAACATTTTAGGCTATGGGTGCTAGTACTTGGAGATAATCCCAACACCTGGGAGGTGGAAGTTCAAGTTTTGAGAATTCAATATCAGTTTTGGCTACATGGAAATTTCAACACTAGACGAAACCTTGAATGAGACCCTTTATATATATATACATATATAGATATATATATTATGCATGTATGTACATAGTATAAATATACATATGTACATTTACATGGGCTGGGGATGTACCTCAGTGGTAGAAATGGATGAGTGCTTGTTTAGCATGCACAAGGCCTTACATTCAATCACCACCACTCTCCTCCAAAAAGAATATTTTAAATCACAAAGTGTACTCCATTTCTTGAGATCCTAGGCTTTGGGAGATACAAAAGCCAAACCAAACACTGTCTGACTCTCAAATAGTAAACTGTCAGTGTCTACAAATGTTTTAGCTGAGCTTCCCAGATAGAGATAGGCTGCAATCGATGTGGTTGCATAATGTGTTGATACCACAAGTTCATATAATTAGAACCTTGGTGAGCAGGAAACATATGGCTTGACTTGGAACATAGGTCAGGAAGGAAGGAAGGAAGGAAGGAAGGAAGGAAGGAAGGAAGGAAGGAAGGAAGGAAGGAAGGAAGGAAGGATAGAAGGAAGGAAGGAAAGAAGGAAGGAAGGAAAGAAGGAAGGAAGGAAGGAAGGAAGGAAGGAAGGAAGGAAGGAAGGAAGGAAAGGAAGGAAGGAAGCGTTCGTCTCAGATCACAAAGAGCTGGGAATGCTGCGTTAGCTAACGAGTCCTTGCCTTTTCCTGAAGTCACTTCAAATCACTTGTTTTTCAATAAATACACTTTTGCCCACCACTTAAGTGTGGAGCATAGTGTTTGGAAGAAAACAGGAAAAGCCCATTTCCAGCATCTAAGGAATATGGCTTGTTTTGTAGTTTCACATTATGACCACAAGAGGACAATACAAAGCTGTCCTATCTCATATGTACTGGCAACCAAATTTCCAGTGAATTTTCCAAATCACTGCTCTTGGGTGCTGTTCTGTGTTGTCTGAATGCACTTTTAGAAACAATAACAATACTTTTAGAGTTTTCATCATGGTGTGATATTCTCCAGGTTGAATTCCAATGTGTTCTTCTAGTTTGCAACTTCACAGATAATTCACACTGAGGCTGTTGCCCAAGGCTCAGCAGCAGCCACTGACATTCATTCTAAAGAATTGCTTTACAGATATGAAAAATGATCCCTAAGGAGGAATGTGGCCAGAAGGAACACAGTTGTGGAATAAAAATAGTTAGATAGCATTGTGTCCAAATCCTGTCTTCGCCACTAAATGGTTAGATCACTTGGAAAAATGTTTGTCCCCCAGGTCTCAACTTGCCTGTGTCACCCTCTTTACACCAAATTCATTTCTAAAATTTATTTTAAAATGTTCCAGTGATTGCCAGCTGTAGAAAAAAACCACAGGTCTCCGATGGCATAATTATAATTTTAAAGATTAAATATTCATAGTTAGAAATAGTGTTGGGGCTAATGAGACTGTAACAAACAATTCTGCTAGTATAGACTATTCTATTTTTACCTTATTAATTCTAATCTTCTAAAAATCTTTGATGTATTCTCAGTTTTTGTGTATTTACTTCAGAGTATGAATATATTTTTTAAATCTATGGACTTAGTCAGCAAAAAACAATTTTTGAGTGTTTACTGTGTCTAATCACTAGCAATATCACCAAGACCTCAGCAGGCTGAACATTGTCCTTGAGGAGTTAAGTTTCTAGTGGGAAGTAGAGACGATCCAGATGTGATCTGGGCTGAGTGAAACTGCTGAAAGGAGAGGGGTGAGGTTTGTGCAAGTGACTGAAGAAACCCTGTTGAGCTGGTTTTTGAGCAAAGCTTCTAAGGACATGTGTATAAAGCCACCTAGCTACTGAGGCTGCAAGTAGGGAAGGAATTATGAGACTGGCATATGCCTGCTGCCTCACTGAGGGAGAATGACTACAGGAGAATTAACAGGATGTAGCGGGCAAGGTCTAGGGGATTACAAAGCCCAAATTATAGAGGCCATTCTGGATATGGTGAAGCCTTTAGGAGAAACCGGTAGACAGCTGATACAATCTGATTTTGTATATAATGAGGTACTCCAGGAAGAATAGGCATGAGTGTCCACAAGATAAACACAGAGAAGAGCTGAGGGCTTTAGCAGCGGAGATGGTGTGAAGAGGCTGGAAGATGAATCTATTTTGAGGTTAGATTCAGTTCTATTTGGTAATTCACATTTAAGTTTAGGAACTAATTAACACACATCAGAAGTTTCAGCCCCTGGATCTAAGAATGGAGTTCTCACCCCTGAAAAGAGAACCTGAGAGGGGAGCAGACCGGATAGTTAACTCACCAAGATACTCTGACCTGAGAGGGGAGCAGACCGGATAGTTAACTCACCAAGATACTCTGAGAACTTCCTACTTGCTAGGCTACAGGATGCCTAAGGCGATAATGAAAATCACAATTAAAGAATGCTTAGGAAACTTAACCTGGTGCTACACACCAGTAATCCCAACAGCTAAGAGGCTAAGACAAGAGAATAGCCACAAGTTTAAAGTTAGCCTAGTCTATACAGCAAGTTCCAGGCTGGTTAGTGCTACATAGAAAGACTGTCTTAAAAATCAAACAAAAGAATTGCCAGAGAATATCTAAAACAAATCAAAAGAGTGGAATGAGACACCTAACATTAAAATTTATTAACACAAATAACTACATTTCTGTAATTTCAAAAACATCAATAGTAATATTAAAACCAATGAAAATTCCCCATAACTAAATGATAGGTTGGCGATTGATAGGCAGACAGCTGGATAGATGATCAATAGATAGATAGATAGATAGATAGATAGATAGATAGATAGATAGATAGATAGATAGTAGATGATAGGCAGACAGATTGATAGAATGATAGGTAGGTAATAGATGGTAGACAGATATGTTATAGCTATAGATGATAGATGTGTGTGTGTGTGTGTGTGTGTGTGTGTGTGTGTGTGTGTGTGTGTGTGTGTGTGATAAATAGGTAGAAAACAGAGAGAGAAACTTTACTTTTGTGAGAAATAGCAACTAATGTACTTTTTAAGAGGTATGGCTTCAGTCCAGATACAAGGACACAGTAAGCTCTAGAGGCCAAGGAATCCATCTCCTTCCTTTAACTGCAGTTAGCATTTCTGGATCCATACCATTCAAATGTGAATTGTTGTTCCTGGTCAAAAAGACCCATTGGACTTGCTAACTTTATATGCCCCAAAACAGGGGAATGCCAGGGCCAAGGGGTGGGGGTGGGTGGGTGGGGGACTGGGGGGGGGAGTGTATTGGGGACTTTTTGGATAGCATTGGAAATGTAATTGAGGAAATTACCTAATAATAATAAAAAAAAGACCTGTATGGCCACAAAACATCTAGAGGTCAGCAGTAGCACTTGTTTGTTGAATCTTGACTGATTTTTCTCAATATACTCCGGGTTATTTGATTTTTATGTCTCATTATTAGTTGATTATGATTTTTCTCCGATATAGGCATAAATTTGATAAGAGCCAGGACATTGTTCAGGACTCTGTTGCATATATAGACAAGAAAACAGGAGTAAGACAGCCTTACCCTTAATAAAGGCTCAATAAACATCTGTGAGAGAGGAAGAAAACATGCTTATCAGCTATAATAAACCTATTTATGCTCTTGCCACTTACACTGAACTATGGCCAAGTAAAAATAGCCTACACACCTTGTCACAGGGACTAAGGCACAGTAATAGTTGCTTCAACAGTCCATTTATTGAGCTAACTTATTATGGTCTTTAACATCCTAACTTTATGTGGAACAACACAGAGGTAAAATACAAAATACCAAAGCCTGCTTCCAGTTTTTCTAATCTGCCTATTTGCTATATTCCTTTTCCACAGTTCTTATCATCCGTCACCTGGGATATGTGTGCTTAACAACATATGTATATTCATATAAGTATAAATGTGTGTATTCATAGTATACTTGTGTGTGTATATATGTGTTTGTGTGTACAAACATATGTGTATATACAATTCTCATATTTCAGTCTACATATGAAACATGCTATATGTGTTAGCATCAATTTAAATATAAATATAGATATATAGACATATTTTGACCCTTTAGTCTCTTTCTTCATTCATATGTTAACAGCTCCCCCGTTTTATTGAGAGGCTACAGATTTTCTACTGTGAAGCTTTTTGATGAGTTTATAATCAAGCCATCTGTGATGGGTTGTTCTAATGGTCACACTGCACACAGTTTATGATTGTTGAGAATAGTTTTTGCTATCCTAGGATTTGTGTTATTCCAGATGAATTTGCAAATCACCCTTTCTAACTCTGTAAAGAATTGAGTTGGAATTTAGATGGGGATTGCATTGAATCTGTAGATTGCTTTCAGCAGGAGAGCCATTTTTACTATATTAAACCTGCCAATCCATGAGCATGGGAAATCTTTCCATCTTCTAGGATCTTCTTCAATTCCTTTCTTCAAAGAGCTGAAGTTCTTATCATATAGATCTTTCACTTCCACAGTTAGAATCACACCAAAGGATTTTATATTATTTGTGACTATTGTGAAAGGTATTGTTTTCCTAATTTGTTTCCCAGCCTGTTTATCCTTTGTGTAGACAAAGGCCATTGATTTGCTTGATTTAATTTTATATCCAGCTACTGCACTGAAGCTGTTTATCAGGTTTAGGAATTCTCTGGTGGAATTTTTGGGGTCATTTATATATACTATCATAGCATCTGCAAATAGTGATATTTTGACTGCTTCCTTTCCAATTTGTATACCTTTGATCTCCTATTGTTGTCTAATTGCTCTGGCTAGGATGTCAAGTACTTTACTGAATCGGTAAGGAGAGAAAACCTTGTCTAGTGGGGTTTAGCTTGAGGTTGTACACTAGTTTGCTGTATATTGTAGTTATTATGTTTATGTATTGGCCTTGAATTCCTAATTTTTCCAAGACTTTTATCATGGACAGGTTTTAGATTTTGTCAAATGCTTTCTCAGCATCTAATGAGATGATCATGTGGTTTTTGTTTTTGAGTTTGTTTATATAGTGGATTACATTGATGGATTTCCATATATTGAACCATCTTTGCATCCCTGGGATGAAGCCTACTTGATCATGATGGATGATCATTTTGATGTGTCCTTGGATTCGGTTTGCGAGAATTTTATTGATTATTTTTGCTTCAATATTCATAAGGGAAATTGGTCTGAATTTCTTTTTCTTTGTTGGGTCTTTGTGTGGTTTAGGTGTCAGAGTAATTGTGGCATCATGGACAGAATTGCATAGAGTACCTTCTGTTTCTATTTTGTAAAAGAGTTTGAAGAGTATTGGAATTTGGTCTTCTTTGAAGTTCTGATAGAACTATGCATCTGGTTCTTTTTTTTTTTTTTTTTTTTTTTTGGTTGGGAGACTATTAATGACTGTTTGTATTTTTTTAGGGGATATGGAACTGATTTTTTTTTTTTAGGGGATATGGAACTGATTGATATTTAGATCAATAATCTTATCCTGCTTTAACTTTGGTACCTGGTATCTGTCTAGAAATTGTCAATTTCATCCAGGTTTTCCAGTTTTGTTGCATATAAGCTTTTGTAGTAGAGTCTGATGACATTTTGGATTTTCTTATGTTCTGTTTTTATACCTCCCTTTTCATTTCTGATTTTGTTAATTAGGATACTGTCCCTGTGCCATCTAGTTAGTCTGGCTAAGAGTTTATCTATCTTGTTTATTTTCCCAAAGAACCAGCTCTTGGTTTGGTTGATTCTTTGTTTCGTTCTTTTTGTTTCCACTTGATTGATTTCAGCCCTGAGTTTGATTATTTCCTGCCCTATACTCCTCTTTGGTGAATTTGCTTCCTTCTGTTCTAGAGCTTTTATGTGTGCTGTCAAGCTGCTAGTGTATGTTCCCTCCAGCTTCTTTTTGGAGGCACTCAGAGCTATGAGTTTTCCTCTTAGGACTGCTTTTAGTTTTCTACTTAGGACTGCATAAGTTTGGGGATGTTGTAGCTTCATTTTCATTAAACCTTAAAATGTCTTTAATTTCTTTCTTTATTTCTTCCTTGACCAAGTTATCATTGAGTAAAGTGTTTGTTGTTCAACTTCCAAGTGTATGTTGGATTTCTATTATTTATGTAGTTATTTAGGATCAGCCTTAGTCTGTGGTGATCTGATAGAGTGCATGAGATTATTTCAATAATTTTTCTATCTACTGAGGCCAATTTGGTGAATGATTATATGGTCAGTTTTGGAGAAGGCACCATGAGGTGCTGAGAAAAAGGTATATCCTTTTGTTTTAGGATGAAATGTTCTATAGATATCTGTTTAATCTATTTGTTTCATAACTTCTGTTAGTTTCACTGTGTCTCTGTTTAGTCTTTGTTTCCAGGATCTGTCCATTGATGAGAGTGGGGTGTTGAAGTCTCCCTCTATTATTGTGTGAGATGCCATGTGTGTTTTGTGTTTTAGCAAAGTCTCCTTAATGAATGTGGATGCCCTTGAATTTGGAGCATAGATGTTCAGAATTGAGAGTTCATCTAGGTAAATTTTACCTTTGATGATAAGAAGTGTCCCTCCTTATATTTTTTGAGAACTTTAGGTTGAAAGTCGATTTTATTCAATATTAGGATAGCTACTCCAGCTTGTTTCTTGGGACCATTTGCTTGGAAAATTGTTTTTCAGCCTTTTACTCTAAGGTAGTGTTGGTTTTTGTCACTTAGGTGGGTTTCATGTATGCAGCAAAAAGTTGGGTTCTGTCTGTTAGTCTTTGTCTTTTTATTGGGGGAATTGTGTCCATTGATATTAAGAGATATTAAGGAAAAGTCATTATTGCTGTTATTTTTCTTGTTAGAGTTGGAATTCTGTTCATGTGGCTATCTTCTTTAGGTTTGTTGAAGGATTACTTTCTTGCTTTTTCTTGATTTTAGTTTCCCTCTTTGTATTGGAGTTTTCCCTTTATTATCCTTTGAGGGGCTGTATTTGTGGAAAGATATTTTGTAAATTTTGTTTTGTCATGGAAAACCTTGGTTTCTCCACCTATGGTAATTGACAGTTTTGCTGGGTATAGTAGCCTGGGCTGGCATTTGTGTTCTCTTGGGGTCTGTATGATATCTGCCCAGGATCTTCTAGCTTTCATAGTCTCTGGGGAGAAGTCTGGTGTAATTCTGATAGGTCTGCGTTTATATGTTACTTGACCTTTTTCTCTTACTGCTTTTAATATTATTTCTTTGTTTTGTGTATTTGGTGTTTTGATTATTATGTGTCAGGAGGAATTTCTTTTCTGGTCCAGTCTATTTGGAGTTCTGTAGGCTTCTTGTATGTTCATGGGCATCTCTTCCTTTATGTTGGGGAAGTCTTCTATAATTTTGTTGACGATATTTACTGGCCCTTTAAGTTGGGAATCTTCCTTCTTGTCTATACCAATTATCCTTATGTTTGGTCTTCTCATTGTGTCCTGGATTCCTGGATGTTTTGAGTTAGGATCTTTTTGCGTTTTGCATTTTGTTTGATTGTTATGTCAATGTTTTCTATGGCATCTTCTGCATCTGAGATTCTCTTTTCTATCTCTTGTTTTCTGTTGGTTATGCTGGCATCTATAGTTCCTGACTTCTTTCCTAGGTTTTCTATATCCAGAGTAGTTTCCCTTTGTGGTTTCTTTATTATTTCTACTTCCATTTTTAGATCCTGGATGGTTTTATTCAGTTATTTCACCTGATTGGATGTGTTCTCCTGTATTTCTTTAAGGGAGTTATTATTTCCATATCTTGCTTTCTGGTGTGATGGTGTATCCAGGACTTGCTATGGTGGGTGAGTTCAGTTCTGATTATGCCAAGTGACCTTGATTTCTGTTGCTTCTGTTCTTATGCTTGCCTCCTGCCATCTGATTATCTCAAGTGCTTGCTGCCCTCAATATATCTGATTGGCGCCTGTCATTCCTGTAATCCCAGTTGATTCAGAACTCCTCAGAGTCCAGCTTTCTCTGTGATCCAGTGATTCTAGGACCCTGTGAACCTGAGATTCTGGGTGTGTCAGATTTCTTGGCCGTCAAGCTTCCTCTGAGACCCTGAGATCCTGGTGTGACCAAGCTCCTGGGATCCTGGGATCCTGGGATCCTAAGATCCTGGGCATGTTACAGAGCCTGGATGTGGTATCTCCTCTGGGGACTGTAGGGCTGTCTGTTGTGCTCCAAACCAAGGTAGACCAGCATCAACCCGAAGGAAACTGAGGTGTTGGTTGGGTGAATTTCCCGTGTTCTGCTGGCACAAACCCATCACTATTGTTTTGGAACAGATGTGTCCCACTCACCAGTGATTCTAAGATCCTAGGCTTGTTAGGGTGCCTGGGGAGTGGAGAGTCCTCTGGGGACCATGGTACTGCCCACTGAGTTTGGGCCCAAGGTCAAAATATTTTCTTAAAGTCTTTGAGAATCTCATGTAAGTTGTTTTCATCAAATTTATCCCTTTCCAACCTCTTCTCAGATCCCCATTTCCTTTTCATTCCTACTCATTTTTGTCCTCATATTTTATTATTTTTTTAAAAAAATATTAAGTCCAATTTGTAGTATTCATGTAAACCTGGGCATGAAGCACCACACTTCAGTATCATTAAGCTAAAACTTGCCATACTCTTAAAGAAAACCATCTCTTTCTCTCTACCAGCAGCTGTCAGTTGCCAAAAACTCCTCAGCTACATGTGGGATATGATTTCCACCTTCCTTCTCTTTGCAGAAATTTGACTGGCTTGGGTTTGTGCAGGTTTGGCACATTTCTTCATAATACCTGTAATTTTGTAGTACAGCTGTACAGAGAAGATTGCTTTGTTGTAGTCATCCACTAGATCTGGTTCTTACACTTTCCTACAATGGTCCCTGGGACTGAGGACTCTGCATTCTTATAGTCTTTGTATTCTCTCTTTATGTCTCCTCCATTTAAATCCCCATCCTTATCCCAGTCCCTGGCATCCATGGACTCTGGCTAGTTTTGTGACCTCTGTGGCTGTGTCTAATGATTCAATGCTAGCATCAACAAATGAGAAAATGTTACATTTGTCTTTCTGTTCTTGGGTTACATCAGTCAGAATATTTTTCAGCTCTATCAACTTACTTGACTATTTAATAGTTTGTTCTTATGAACAACTGAACAATATGCCATCATATAAATATACACATTTTCATTATCCATTCATCAGTTGGTGGACATATATGCTATTTTCTCTGCCTATAATGACTAGAACATCAATGAACACAAATGTGTAAGTATCTCTGTAGTAGGATTCAGAGTCATTTGAATATGTTCCCAAATAGAAACTATTTCTAGCAGACCTATTTCTAGCTTTTTGTGGAACCTCCATACTGAATCATGTAGTGGCTTCACCAGTTTTATTTTTGCTCACAGAAAATAAGTGTTTCCCACCCTATATTTGTTCAAACATTATTTCTTCATCTTCTTCTCCCCCTTTTCTTCCTTCTTCTCTAGTCTTTCTTTCTTTCTTTCTTTCTTTCTTTCTTTCTTTCTTTCTTTCTTTCTTTCTTCCTTCCTTCCTTCCTTCCTTCCTTCCTTTCTTTTTCTTTTTTCTTTTAGCCAACCTGAGTGAAATTAGATTAAATCTCAAAGGGGAATTTCTCAGAGCAGGGAATGGATCTCAATGGCAATGTAATTGTCTAGTATGCTCAAGGCCCTGGGTTCAAGCTTTGAAAGGGGAAAAATAGTAAGGGAGAGAGGGAATGAAAGAAAAAGTAAGTAATTAGAAACAAGACATTCAATTAAAACACATCTGAGAACCTAAAAATATTCAGTGCTAGGAGATTAGTAAGATCCTGTGTTATCTTTAAAATACTTCCATAAACAGCCATATTTGTCAGTGTTAGTGCTGGGTGACACATAATAATGTTTAACCAGTGTTCCCTCAATGTGAGCCAATGCTATCAAGTTCATCTCCTGCTTATTCTACTTTGTACTATAAACCTGACAAAACCCAACGCCATGTAGGTCCTAGGTCCTAGGCATGAATTGACTGCTGTACTTTAGCTTTATTAATTTGGCACCAAACTGCCTTGTAAAGATCTATATTTATACCCACAAAGAAAAGGTACACGCAGTTAATGAGTCACAGTGGGTACAGGCACTGTTAACTGCTCAAGTTCCTGAGAGTATAGGTCATTTGAGTGCTAAAATCTAAATGGGATCTTTATACTATTCCATCTAATGCTAAGAGACTATTATTAAATGGATAGAAAATAGTAATAGAGTTGGAAGACTGCATGAGAATTGCAAAGTGCTATGTTCTGAACATGTCTTGGCCATAGTAATTATAAACTCATAGTATCTGTGTTTACCTGGTGCACTGGGACTGCATAGGACTATATCTAACAATGTCCAGTCATGGATAGGAGAAGGGCTGAAGGGGCCTTATCTCTCCCTATTTAAATATTGCCTACTGATGGATGCTGGGAAATTCAAGCATCATTACCTTCAGATGTGAGCTCATTGGTGGTCCCACCATGTTCTGTTGAATATTTACATACTTCTGTTCCCACAGGAAACTCTGATTAAACTCAGTGGGTAACAAACAAAATGGTACGCCATGAACATAGAAAAGGAAAAGAAAAACAAAACAAAATGAAAAAAGCCCTAAAACATAAAAAGAAAAGAGAATGTTGATGGGGTCAGAGAGAAAAAGAAGAGTGGCAGAGTGAGAGTAAGTCATAATGTAAAATTTATATATGAAGAACTGTCAAAAGAAATAAGTTACTTAGTAAAACACCATGCCCTGAATAACTTATACAAACTTCATCATCCTAAAATGTACAGAGCATATGTAGAGAGATGAGTGCCCTGAAAAACTCAGCAGAAATGTCTGTTTACCAGGCAGATTATGGTCACTGGGTAAAATGCTGACTGGAAAACAGCAGGTCAAAGACTGGGGTCTGAGTATGAAAACCATAAACCTAGGAATCTCCCTGTCATCCAAAACAGTTCTTTATAAGTAAGCAATTTCCCTCAGTGTGGTCTATTCCCACTCTATATTAACGATATTTAGAAATAAATAACCAGGCTGCTTCACCCAACAGTAGGTATACCAAGCCACAGCAGGGCTTGTACTTGGAAGAGTACAAGGGGCAGGTAAGGGTGGGAATGTCCACTGTAACCCTGTCATAGAAGGCCTACTGTTCCCCATTTTCTTTTCTACAGAGGAGTGTGCAAGGATCCCAAATATGATTATGTTTTTGAGCTCCCTGGTGACCACCTTCTGGGAAGCACTCCATCTCAGGACTCTGGTACTGGCTGTTGTCACCTTCCTGTTCCTGATTAACATCCTCAGAAGATGTCACCCCAAAAACTACCCACCAGGGCCATGGCGTCTGCCCTTTGTGGGCAACTTCTTTCAAGTAGACTTTAAGCAAACCCACTTGGTGCTACAGCAGGTAAGATGAGGATGAGAGTGTTTTATCTGTATCGTGACACTAATCCAAAATTGCAGGGTTGGTGATGTTCCAACAGCTCAGAAAGGAGGACAGGGCTACAGGACTCTAAAGCTTGTTCTGTGAGTCTGCTAAACTCACTACAACTTCTGTCTCTTCCAGTCAATAGACTCCATTATTTTTCCTTTTAAAATGTTGGCACCATGAAAGCAGTACCTGTTTTGTAAACCTGTTCCACTGCTCTGGAGTAGTAGAGTTTTTGTTTGTTTATCTAATCTTGTATATTTTATTTGGTCTATTGTTTCTTAAAGAACTTAGGTCAAAAGGAATCACTTTAAGTTTACATCTTTTTCTATGTTTATTTACTTACCTGTATGGGGGATGTGTGCTCTCCACAGAATAATCTTCATCTGTTCTCACAAAAACATATAGAACTTCATTATAAGCCCACTAACACACATGCCTGACATTATTATATTAGATCCTCAGACATTCACATACTTAACTCTGACTATTGAAATGTTTTACAGTTTGTGAAGAAATATGGGAATGTATTTAGTCTGGAATTGGGCCAATCACCAGTGGTGGTTGTATCAGGACTGCCTTTAATCAAAGAAATGTTTACCCACCTGGACCAAAATTTTGTGGATCGCTTTATGACACCGGTTAGAGAACGAACCACGGGTAAAAATGGTAAGTTTCTGTCGTGGATAGCCCTGGGGCTAATTATATTTGATGGTAATTCTATTCTCCTGTGAGTGGTTGCGAACAAGGAATGAGTCAGCACTCAGGTGATTTCCTGTAAACCTGCTTCCCACCTTAATTTGTAAAATAAAGGGGAGCTGATGATTGGGCAGATAAAAGGGAAAGTGGAGCAGAAGATGGGGGAGAGAAGAAGGAGAAAATAGAAGAGGGAGAGGATTACAGAGGAAGAGCAAGAGGAAGAGGAAGAGGAAGAAGAAGAAAGGCAGAGCAGAAGCACATGGCCTGGAGGAACTGCAAGTTCTAAGGGATCTCATAGAAGAAGATGGTAGTGTAGCCATAGAGCTGTCCAATCTAGGCACACTGCATGGATTCATATTAATTGTATTATGTTTTCATTCCCGTGGCTTAATTAGGTTGGAGAGATTTACTGTAACAAGTTTATTGACCACAGTAATGTTTACTTTATATTTTTTATGGTGTATTACACTTACCTTGCCATCCACAACTGTATAAGAATTGGTAAGAAATTCCATTGTGAAACATTGTCATTTTAAAGGAAGCTGCCTGCATTTCCTGATGGAGAGCCATGTGTTGTTGGCTTCTATGAGGAATTGTAAGTAGAAAGGTAATAAACAGGACCACAGAGTGCTGTCTGAAATGCCTTAAATTTGTAAAGTAAAACAGTTATGTTTAAGGTGTTTTAGTTTAAAGTAGAGATAGAGAGTCAGTATCAACAGTTATTATTGAAGATTGTAAGGGTTTACAATGCTCAAATTAAGGTGGATGAAAGAAGAGGTTTTCAACCTCATGTTGAAGATTTCCAGTATTTCAAGATATGGTAGGGAGTGGGTGAGGGAACACCTTCTTACAGGCAAAGGGGAGGGGAATTGGGTAGGGGGTTCATGGAGGAGAGACAGGGAAAGGGTATAACATTTGAAATGTAAACAAATAAAATGATTAAGAAAAAAAGTAAGTAACTAGTAAGTTTATATAACCTCTTTCAAGACTATTGCATACTTTTGCCTGCATTCGATGTCTCCTCATAAGCTAGTATTTCCATTTCTTGACGTCTTTTCTAAGTTGTATATATACTTATATAGATAATTACATGCATGCAAAGTAAGGCATGTGAGAGAACATGTGCATGTATTATTCATTCTGAGTTTGGTCATCTTCTTTAATTACACTTTCCAAGAGCACCAATTTTCCTGACAATCTCATTTTACTTCGCAGCTAAAGAATATTCTAGTTTGTATATTTATTGCCTTCTCATCTCCATTAATCTGTTGACACTCCTCTGGGCTGGTTCCATTTCTTTGCTATCACAAGTACAACAACAATAAACATGGGAATTAAAATATATCTATGGTATGTAGGTATGGTGGTTTGAATGTATTCATTGCCTAGGCTCATATATTTGAATTCTTGGACTTCAGTTGGTTGAAAAGTTTGGGAAGGATTAAGAGATATTGCCTTGTTGGAGGAGTGGTGATCACTGGGGATTAGTATTGAGGGTTCTAAAGAACATAGTATTCCTAGATATCTCTCTCTGCCTCAGGCTTATGTCTCAAGGTATCAACTCTTAACCACTGCTCCAGCACTATACCTGCTTGTCTAATGTCATGTTCCCTGCCATTATAGTCATAGACTCTAACCCTCTAAAGATATGAACTCTTAGTCCAATTCTTTTTTATATATGTTTCTTTACTCTAACTGATTTATCACACCAATAAAGAAAGAATTAATACAGTAGTTATATGGTATTCTCTGGGTATATTTCCAGGAGTAAAATATATAGGCTATAAAGTAGACCACATTAGCTATTTGGTTTTGTACTTTCAAATATGTCATTTTTTTCTTCATTTTTTTGTGGTGGATACAGGCATAAAATGTACTTGATAGAGAAAGTGGAAACCATACAAGATGGTCAATTGCTTTAGAATAGCCAGTCTAACTGTAAGAAGTCCATTGAGATATATAAAATTGGCACAGGGCAAATGCTTAAGTATAATATAGCTGAACGATGCTTTTATTTCTGAGTTCATTAGAAAAGAAAGTTATTATTTAGTTTTTAAATGTATTACAATTTGGTAAATTTGGTATAAAGAAAATATATAAATATTGACCAATAGTACCATTGAAAAGGAGAGGAAAGACAGGTAAAAGTTACGAGGGGCCATGTAGGGTAAGGTTGAAAGGTCTTTCTGTATCTGATGCTAGGAATGGCCTTTTACTTGGATATCAGAGGCCACACTGACATTGAAGAATATTGTAAAGCATTCTAGAATTAAAACAAACAAATATATACAGAGAGAGAGACAGAGACAGAGACAGAGATAGAGAGACAGAAATAGAGAGAGAGAAGGAGGAGGAGGAGGTGGTGGTACAGGTCTGCCTTCAAAGGATTGTCTGAGGAGACACCTACATCTTCTCCCTTCTCTTTCTTTGTTTCTTTGTTTCAAATATTCATCTTTCTTGCCTTCTGAAACCATTTATATAAAATTTAAAGTTTTCCTTATGAAGACTTTCTCCTGTAAAGCAAGAGTATATACAGTATATACTTTAGTGTACTCTTGGTGTCTAGTGAAACATAAATCCATAAATCATTACTTAGAATTATATGACTTTTGACAAAAGCATGGTCTTGGCATCAGGATCCCCTGAGTTTTGCATACTTATTTGGAAACTAGCTGTTCTAGTTTGCTTTCTATTGCTTTGAAAAACACCGTGATCAAAAGTATTTGAAAAAAGAAAGGAACATTTTCTAAATATGCATTTGAATTATAGCTCATTATTGAGATGAGTCAGTGTAGTAACTGAAGCAGATGCTGAAGTAGAAACCATGGAAGAACAGTCCTTACTGCCTAGCACACTGGCTCTTGTTCAGATAGTCTTCTTATACATCTAAGGCCCGTGTACACAGGAATGGCAGCACCCATGTTGGCCTGTAGGCTAGACCATCATACATTTATCATCATTCAGTAAAGTTTTTTCATAGACATGAATAAAGGCCCATCTGTTTTACACATTTTTCCTATTGTAGTTCCCTTTCCATGGGTAACAATAAAATCTAACCAGGACATCCATCAAAAAATTTGGACCTTGGTGGTGCTGACAGCCTCATGGAGTTTCTGTTTTAAATGACATAGAGAAACTTTACTGAAGTTCTTGATGCTCTAAGATGTCAGTAATATTAACCATTATGTCCATTGTTAGGGATTTTTGCATACATCAGTTCTCATGTCTTTAGTATTTGCTGCATGTTTATATAATAGTATCATACTGTTGCTATAATGAATTTTCATCTTGTAGGATTAGTCGTATCTAATGGCCAGACATGGAAGGAGCAAAGGAGGCTTGCCCTGATGGCACTGAGGAACTTTGGATTAGGAAAGAAGAGCTTGGAGGAGAGCATTCAGGAGGAGACCCATCACCTGGTGGAAGCCATAGGAAAGGAGGGAGGTAGGCATTTCAAAGGGCATGTCTAGGATGACATGAAGAGATTTTTATTAGTAACTATTATTCTGTTGTTCTGACATAATACTTGACAAAATGAAATTAGTAAATGAAAAGTTTATGTTGAATCAAACTTTAAGCACCCTTAAAGTCCACTTTGGCAGGGAAGATTTGGAGGTAGGAGCATAATGTAGTAGGTCCCACTAAACATAGAGTCAGTGCTCATAGAGGGTACTGATGTTAGTTCTCTTTCTCATTTTGATTTAATCTATGACCCTATGAGAAGTCACTGCCTGCATGTGAGTGATTTTTCCCTGCTTCAGATAAACTTTTCTGGAATAGCCCTCACAGATGCAGGAGTATGTTTCTATTGGTAATTCTAAGTCCAGACATGTTGCCAATAAAGTGAGCTATTATGGTATTTGTTCCAGGCTTTGCACTCGACTAGGATCAAATGGTGAATGTCTTACCACAACTATGTCCTGTAGTGCTGCAGCTAAGCCATAAAATAGATCAATAAGCACATGGAATTTAACATCTGCCCATCTATCTGGCTTCTTAGATACTGGCAAAATCCTTGATAAATTCAGCCCTATGTAGAATTCTGTGGACACAGCTTCTTATATGCTTCTTTGTTATGTATGTTATAGATCACATAGAGTCAAATCTCTATAGAAAATAGAAACAAATAATTATGAAGAACACATTTTCCCCTTTCTCCACCTCCAGGACAACCTTTTAATCCTCATTTGAAGCTCATCAATGCTGTTTCCAATATCATGTGCTTTGTCACCTTTGGGGAGCGCTTTGAGTATGAGGACTGCCAGTTTCAGGAGCTGCTGCAGTTACTAGATGAGACCATGCATTTGATGGGTTCACCAGCAGGCCAGGTAAGTAGAAAGACCACTTCTCCTGACTTGACTGGGGATCTGGAGAGCATTATTGGTCATAGAGTCTTCATTTATGTTTGCTTTTTTAAAATCTAAGATATATTTTTTAAACTTTTACTGTTTTTTTTGTTGTTGTTGTTAATTTCACAACATACAACCCAATCCCAGTTATTTCCTCCTTCCGCTCATAACTGCCTTCCACCCTTGTAACCTCCACCACAATGGAGAAAAAAAAAAAAAAGAAAACAAACTCAGGTTGTAGCAGCTATAGTTGCATCATAGTGTGTCCAATGGTATACCCTTTTGCCCATACATCTTTTCTTGCAAATGTTCCTTGCAATGACACTTTGTTCTGGTATGAACCCTCTGGCTACTGATACTCTGTCAATACTGAAACCTCAACTTCAACTCCTGTCAGATCCCCACTGTTGTCCTATGCCATGGAGAATCTATAGATATGGATCTGTAGGAATGTCTCTTTCATGCACTTCAATAGTTTATCTATGGGGTAGAGGTTGGGGAGGGCTAATTCAAATCCCTGGGTCTGGGCCTAAGATATATCTGAGGTGGTAATCTCACCAGCTCTTCTGTTTTCATGCCCTCAGTACTGATGGACTCCCACCCAATGAGGGCAAGCTGTACCCTGATGCTCAGTTGAGGTGCAGTGCCTGCTCTCCTGAGTCCTGCAGCTGATAAGGGTCATGGCCAGTCTCCTACTCTCATAACCCTAGGGCCAAATCTCCTGCCTTCCATAAGTGATGAGGATCAAGAGAAGGGAGAAGAGAGTTTGTGGGCACCACAACACAGTAGACAAGAGACAGGGCAAGCTCTCCCACGCTGATGACCTCAATGCCAACTCACCAGCCACCCCCCATATCAAGAGCCAGCTCTACTATGTGCACAGGCAAGGTACAGGGCCTACTTTTCTGAGTGTTGTTTTCAGTGGGGAACATGGTCAGTTCTCTCACTCATGACTATGGGCAGTGTTCTTGTCTGCCATAGATGACAAGGGAGAAGGGAGGTGAGGAGGGCATCTCTTTTTTATCTGTTCCACCACACAACAGAAACAAGGCAGGGCCAGGTTTTCCTGCCTGCAGTATCTGACGAATGGCAAGGATGGTGGAAAGCATCTCTCTCTTGTACACACTGCCCTCATGGTAAACAAAATGTGAGACCAACTCTCCCATGGCCCTATGCTTGAAGCCAGCTCATCTGCCACCAGGGTCAGCTCTACTGTGCTGCCCAGTCAAGGTACAGGGCCCACTATCTAAAATGCTGTAGATGGTAAGGGGTAGGGAGAGCTCCCCTACTCTCATTACCCCAGGACCCTGTCTCCCACCACACATAATTTTTTTAAATGTAAATTCAATACAAATTCTTGAAAATACTCAGTTGACATTAGGATTCTCAATAATATGGAATATTATATCAATGTTTCTCTTTTTTTCCTACTTTGTAAAATGTTTGTTTTTAATTTGCATTCTTCCCTATCACCTTTATGCCTACAAGGCATCAGTGACACTTGGTTCAGTGTGCATACCACACTCTACCTGCTAAGAAGCACTCAAAGGTCAATAAGATATATATATATATATTAAAATAAGTTAACTTTTTAGAAAAGATATTCATTAATTGAAATATATGTGTCCAAGGATGAACACATTTTATTCATATTAATATTTACATGACATAAAAAGCAAATGCAAATGTGCCTTTTATACTTAAAACTATCACAGCTCTCATTATTTAACATAAGATGATTCCTTTTGATCCACTACTTGTTATAATCAGGTTTATATTTGTCTGCTACTAATTGATAATGAGGACTTCTCAGTCATACCTCATACTTGTATTAAAATAAGATTATTTTACCAAGTAAACATGACTGTGGTGCAAATTAACCTGGAATGCTGTATAAAGATGTAAGTATTATTACTTGGCACACATAGCACAAAATAATCAGGGTTGAAATGATTTTGCTAGTATGAATCAAGAGAATAAACATCAACACCGTGATTTTAGCAGGAAAGAGTTCCCAGGCTTCTTTCACAGTGTTCCTCAAGCTTTATCTCACAGAGTTCAGTATTTCAGAACTGCAGGACCTTTAAATTTAGTGTCCAGAGGTGATTCCAGAGAAGCTTAGTCAGAATCCCGAGAGTTGAAGACTGATCATAGACTCTCATAAATATATTACTGCATTAAACTATCATCCCATGATGCTCGAGGTAGAAAAAGTATCTATGTCAAAGTGTTTCTTAAACATGCTCAAATATTTGAGTATGATCAAAATAATTGGGATGTTGGGCCACCTATTGGCGTGTCAATTTTCTCATGTTAGTCTATAAAGTAGGAGTACATATTATCTAAATACCTTCCAGCTCTAAAGTCTTGTAAAAGCAGAAATTTTGAAGTCCCTAAAGAAATGCAGACCAAGAAATTTATCAAGGTTGGAAAATTAAGTAAAAAGACACAGAGCAAAGAAGAAAATTGAGATTTGAAAGGTATGGCAGTGGTGGTGGTAATGGTGTGTGTGTGTGTGTGTGTGTGTGTGTATGTGTGTGTGTGTGTGTGTGTGTGTGTGTGTGTGTCTGTGTGTCTGTGTGTCTGTGTGTCTGTGTGTTAGCATTTAAAAAGCCAGGTAAAATTTGAGACACCCTGGAAAGGTCATGAAGTAACACAGATGCTGTCACACACACACACACACACACACACACACACACACACACACACACCTAAACCTGTGAGCATATACCTAAAGACATGCACACACATGTATTTATGTTTATAAACACATAGACACAAATATGTACACAAACATGAATGCAAAGCACACACATGCACATTTAGAAATACACATATACTACTCATACATGAACACACATATAATTTTTTTCTTGACATAAATTGACAAAATAAAATTATCACAAGAAGCTGAAAAAAATCGTTGGAAGATTTAAATTGGTTCCAGCTCCTTATAATTTTTTTGAAATTGATTTTTGCTTAATGGTGTTGTGATCTAGTTTGAAAAGTGCTTTATGTGAAATAAGTCCTATGTGAATGACTTTATAGCAAACATAATGTATGTAAATAATAACTTTCATCGCATTCAATTTGTTTTTGCATGTATGTAGGCCTGTCTGTGTGTGTACATATCCTTGAATATATATTTATGTGTGTGTGTTTAGTTACACATATATTAGTCTGAGAGCAGAGTGTGGAAGACTATTTTGAATTTATTCCTTAGGCATTGCACATACTACTTTTTCATGGAGGGCTTTACACTGAACCTGCAGCTCATGAAATCCACTAGAATAGCTAGCCAGCAGGATCCAGGGATCCACTTGTTTTCCCTTTTCAGCATACACAGTTTGCAGGCACACACTGCCACACTTGGCAGTTTTTGTTAGTGTCAAGAATCTGAACTAAGGTTCTATGGTTATTCAGCAAGCACTTTATCAACCAATCTACCTACCAGCCCCTTATTTTTATTCTTATGTCATTATTTTTTTTCTCTCGCTTTAGGGTTCTGGCCAGAGTTTATAGTATGCTCAAAATTTCTACAAATAGAGTGGTTTAATTATTGCTTCTTTTTCTTCTGTGAATATGTACTCTATATTATTTGCAACAAAAATACTAGACACAGGGAGTTGCCAGAGCATCTGCTGGAGACATCTTGGTTCCTGGACTCCACCGAGACTAGTGAGAGTGAGGACTAGAGAAGCTAACATATTCTGGGACAGGCAGGAGCCACAGAGCTTCTGAGGCAGACCCCTTTTCAGGCTCCAGACATCGAGGCACCTTCCCTGCCAGAGGAGAGGTGTCCGCCCTGTCTGAGAGGGCTTTGACAGAGTACCTGAGGGAGACATCTTGGTACCTGGATCCCACTGAGACTAGTCTGCACAGGTGTGAGTGTGGACTACAGAAGCTAACAGCTTCTGGGACAGGTCCTGTTTCAGGCCTTCTTCTTCTGCCAGGAGGCAAGTCCGAATGCCAGATATCTGTGCACCTTCCCTGAAAGAGGAGAGCCTGCCTTCACAGAGTGCTCTGACCATTGAAACTCAGGAGAGAGCTAGTCTTCCAGGTCTTCTGGTAGAGAATAACTGAATCACGAGAGGAACAAGCTCTAACTATAAAATAAGCTCTATTTTTCTATAGAGAAAACTATAACAACTAACTCCAGAGATTACAGGATGGTGAAAGGCAGACTTAAGAATCTTACTAACAGAAACCAAGACCACTCACCAACATCAGAACCCAGCACTCCCAACTCAGCCAGTCCTGGGCACCCCAAAACACCCGAAAACCTAGACACGGATTTAAAGGCATATCTCATGATGATGGTAGAAGACATCAAGAAGGACTTTAATAACTTACTTAAATAAATACAGAACACTGCTAAAGAGTTGCAAGTCCTTAAAGAAAAACAGGAAAACACATCAAAACAGGCGATGGAAATGCACAAAACCATACTAGAACTAAAAAGGGAAATAGACACAATAAAGAAAACACAAAATGAGGCAATGCTGGAGATAGAAACCCTAGGAAAGAAATCTGGAACCATAGATGAGAGCATCAGCAACAGAATACAAGAGATGGAAGAGACAATCTCAGGTGCAGAAGATTCCATAGAGAACATTGGCACAATCAAAGAAAATGCAAAACGTAAAAAGATTGTAACTCAAAACATCCAGGAAACCCAGAACACAATGAGAAGACCAAACCTACAGATAATAGGAGTAGATGAGAATGAAGATTTTTCAACTTAAAGGGCCAGCAAATATCTTCAACAAAGTTATAGAAGAAAACTTCCTAAACCTAAAGAAAGAGATGCCCATGAACATACAAGAAGCCTACAGAACTCCAAATAGACTGGACCAGAAAAGAAATTCCTCCCAACACATAATAATCAGAACAACAAATGCACTAAACAAAGATAGAATATTAAAAGCAGTAAGGGAGAAAGGTCAAGTAACATATAGAGGCAGGCCTATCAGAATTACACCAGATTTTTCACCACAGACTATGGAAGCCAGAAGATCATGGACAGATGTTATAAAGACACTAAGAGAACACAAATGCCAGCCCACTATACTATACCCAGCCAAATTTTCAATTACTGTAGATGGAGAAACCAAAGTATTCCAGGACAAAACCAAATTCACACATTATCTTTCCACGAATCCAGCCCTTCAAAGGATAAAAACAGAAAAAAAACAATACATGGACGGAAACCCCGTCCTAGAAAAAGGAAGAAATAATTCTTACACAAACCTAAAAGAAAACAGCAAGAGGAACAGAATGCCAACTTTACCAACAAAAATAATAGGAAGCAACAATTACTTTTCCTTCATATCTCTTAATATCAATGGACTCAACTCTCCAATAAAAAGACATAGACTAACAGACTGGCTACACAAACAGGACCCAACATTCTGCTGCTTACAGGAAACCCATGTCAGGGAAAAAGACAGACACTACCTCAGAATGAAAGGCTGGATAACAATTTTTCAAGCAAATGGTCTGAAGAAATAAGTTAGAGTAGCCATTCTAATATCTAATAAAATTGAATTCCAACCCAAAGTTATCAAAAAAGACAAGGAGGGGCACTTCATACTCATCAAAGGTAAAATCTTCCAAAAGGAACTCTCAATTCTGAATATCTATGCTCCAAATAAAAGGTCAGCCACGTTCATTAAATAAACTTTAGTAAAGCTCAAAGCACACATTGCACCTCACACAATAATAGTGGGAGATTTCAACACACCTTCATCAATGGACGGATCATGGAAACAGAAACTAAACAGGGACACAGTGAAACTAACAGAAGTTATGAAACAAATGGATCTAACAGATATCTACAGAACATTTAATCCTAAAACAAAAGGATATACATTCTTCTTGGCACCCCATGGTACCGTCTCCAAAATTGATCATATAATTGGTCGCAAAACAAGCCTCAACAGATACAAAAATATTGAAATTATCCCATACATCCTATCAGATCACCATAAACTAAGACTGATCTTCAATAAGAAAATAAATAATAGAAAGCCAACATTCATTTGGAAACTGAACAGCAATATTCTCAATGATACCTGGGTCAAGAAAGGAATAAAGAAAAAAAATTAAGGTCTTTTTAGAGTTTAATGAAAATGAAGCCAAAACATACCCAGACTTATGGGACACAACGAAAGCATTTCTAAGAGGAAAACTCATAGCTCTGAGTGCCTCCAAAAAGAAACTAGCGAGAGCACACACTAGGAGCTTGACAACACACCTAAAAGCTCTAGAACAAAAGGAAGCAAATTCACCCAAGAAGAGTAGACTCCAGGAAATAATCAAACTCAGGGACGAAATCAACCAAGTAGAAATAAGAACTATTCAAAGAATCAACCAACGAGGAGCTGGTTCTTTGAGAAAATCAAAAAGATAGATAAACCTTAGCCAGACTCACTAGAGGGCACAGGGACAGCATCCTAACAAACAAAATCAGAAATGAAAAGGGAGACATGACAGCAGATCCTGAAGAAATCCAAAACACCATCAGATCCTTCTAAAAAATGCTATACTCAACAAAACTGGAAAACCTGGATGAAATGGACATGTTTCTAGACAGATACCAGGTAACAAAGTTAAATCAGGATCAGGTTAATGATCTAAACAATCCTATATCCCCTAGAGAAATAGAAGCAATCGTTAATAGTCTCCCAACCAAAAAAGCTCAGGATCAGATGGGTTTAGTGCAGAGTTCTATCAGACCTTCAAAGAAGATCTAATTCCAGTTCTTCACAAACTATTCCACAAAATAGAAGCAGAAGGTACACTACCCAACTCACTCTATGGAGCCACAATTACTCTGATACCTAAACCACAGAAGGATCCAACAAAGATAGAGAACTTCAGACCAATTTCCCTTATGAATATCGATGCATAAATCCTTAATAAAGTTCTCGCTAACCGTATCCAAGAACACATCAAAACAGTCATTCACCTGACCAAATAGGTTTCATTCCAGGGATGCAGGCATGGTTTAATATACGGAAATCCATTAATGTAATCCACTATATAAACAAACTCAAAGACAAAAACCACATGATCATCTCCTTAAATTAGGAGAAAGCATTTGACAAAATCCAACACCCATTCACAATAAAAGTCTTAGAAAGATCAGGAATATAAGGCCCATACCTAAACATGATGAAAGCAATCTACAGCAAACCAGTAGCCAACATCAAAGTAAATAGTGAGAAGCTGGAAGCAACCCCACTAAAATCAGGGACTAGACAAGGCTGCCCACTTTATTTCTACCTATTCAACTTTGTACTTGAAGTCCTGGCCAGAGCAATTTGACAACAAAAGGAGATCAAGGGGATACAAATTGGAAAGGAAGAAGTCAAAATATTACTTTTTGCAGATGATATGATAGTATATATAAGTGACCCTAAAAATTCCACCAGAGAACTCCTAAACCTGATAAACAGCTTCAATGAAGTAACTGAATATAAAATTAACTCAAACAATTCAATGGCCTTTCTGTACACAAAGGATAAACAGGCTGAGAAAGAAATTAGCGAAACAACACCCTTCTCAATAGTCACAAATAATATAAAATACCTTGGCATGACTCTAACTAACGAAGGAAAAGATCTGTGTGATAAGAACTTCAAGTCTCTGAAGAAAGAAATTCAAGAAGATCTCAGAAGATGGAAAGATCTCCCATGGTCATAGATTGGAAGGATCAATATAGTAAAAATGGCTATCTTGCCAAAAGCAATCTACAGATTCAATGCAATCCCCATCAAAATTCCAAGTCAATTCTTCAACTAATTAGAAAGGGCAATCTGCAAATTCATCTGGAATAACAAAAAACCTAGGATAGCAAAAATTTTTCTCAAGGATAAAAGCACCTCTTGTGGAATCACCATGCCTGACATAAAGCTGTATTACAGAGCAATTGTGATAAAAAAAAAATGCATGGTACTGGTATAGTGACAGACAAGTAGACCAATGGAATAGAATTGAAGACCCAGAAATGAACCCACACACCTATGGTCACTTGATCTTTGACAAGGGAGCAAAAACCATCCAGTGGAAAAAAGACAGCATTTTCAACAAATTTTGCTGGCACAACTGGTGGTTATCATGTAGAAGAATGCAAATTGATCCATTCCTATCTCCTTGTACTAAGGTCAAATCTAAATGGATTAAGGAATTCCACATAAAACCAGAGACACTGAAACTTAAAGAGGAGAAAGTAGGGAAAAGCCTCGAAGATATGGGTACAGGGGAAAAATTCCTGAATAGAACTGCAATGACTTGTGCTGTAAGATCGAGAATCAACAAATGGGACCTCATGAAATTGCAAAGCTTCTGCAAGGCAAAAGACACTGTCAATAAGATAAAAAGTCACAAACAGATTGGGAAAGGATCTTTACCTATACTAATTCAGATAGGGGACTAATATCCAATATATATAAAAAACTCAAGAAGGTGGACTCCAGAAAAATCAAATAACCCCATTAAAAATGGGGCTCAGAGCTAAACAAAGAATTCTTACCTGAAGAATACCAAATGGCTGAGAAGCACCTGAAAAAAAATGTTCAACATCCTTAATCATCAGGGAAATGCAAATCAAAGCATCCCTGAGATTCCACCTCACACCAGTCAGAATGGCTAACATCAAAAACTCAGGTGACAGCAGATTCTGGCAAGGATGTGGATAAAGGAACACTCCTCCATTGTTGGTGGAATTGCAAACTTGTGCAACCACTCTGGAAATCAGTCTGGAGGTTCCTCAGAAAATTGAACATAGCACTACCGGAGGATCCTATAGTACCTCTCCTGGGCATATATCCAGAAGATGTTCCAACCAGTAAGAAGGACACATGCTCCACTATGTTCATAGCAGCCTTATTTATAATAGCCAGAAGCTGGAAAGAGCCCAGATGCCCCTCAACAGAGGAATGGATACAGAAAATGTGTTACATTTACACAATGGAGTATTACTCAGTTATTAGAAAGAATGAATTTATGAAATTCCTAGGCCAATTGATGGACCTGGAGGGTATCATCCTGAGTGAGGTAACCCAATCACAAAAGAACTCACACAATTTGTACTCACTGATAAGTGGATATTAGTCCAGAAACTTAGAATACCCAAGATATAAGATACAATTTGCTAAACACATGAAACTCAAGAATGACAACCAAAGTGTGGACACTTTGCTCCTTCTTAGAAGTGGTAACAAAACACCCAATGAAAGGAGTTACAGAGACAAAGTGTGGAGCTGAGGCTAAAGATGGACCATCTAGAGATTGCCATATCCAGGGATCCACCCCATAATCAGCCTCCAAAGGCTGACACCATTGCATTCACTAGCAAGATTTTGCTGAAAGGACCCTGATATAGCTGTCTCTTATGAGACTATGCCAGGGCTTAGCAAACACAGAAGTGGATGCTCACAGTCAGCTATTGGATGAATCACAGGGGGTCCCCGGAGCTCATGTCTATAGCTGCATATATATCAGAACATGGCCTAGTTGGCCATCAGTGGAAAGAGAGGCCCATTCGTCTTCCAAACTTTATATGCCTCAGTACAGGGGAACGCCAGAGCCAAGATGCGGGAGTGGGTTGGTGGGGGAGTGGTTGGGGGAGCATGTGGTGGACTTTTGGGATAGCATTGGAAATGTAATTGAAATAAATACCTAAAAAAAAAATACTAGACACATAGAAATGTACTTTTTCTTAGTGGTCCTAATTTCTATTAATAGTTTCTTTTCTAAAGAGCAATTTATTTCATGTGCATATAAATAATTCTCTTTCTTGGATTTCTGCCAAGTTTTCTATTCTTTTGTAATTGAATTCTGTGCCTTTATGTTTTTGTTTACATTCATCATTAGTTCTTTGAGTCTTTCTTAGAATGCACTTTCATCATATTCACCCCTTCTCCCAGCTCCTTCCATCTCTATCTCCTTTCTACATTTATCCATTTTCACATTCTTTTGTTGTTATTGTTTGCTTATTAATTGTTAGTAAGTCTTCTGACATGGTGATATTAGTTTTGTTAAGTAGCTCCATTCTCCTTGATTGCATTTGGTCTGCCTTGCATCTACACAGTGCTTGGGCGTGCTATCACAACCATTGTGAGTTCCTACATGCAGATGCCTTCTTATGTCTGAGAGACAGTGCTTCCTTGAAGTCATCTGCTATCTCTGTCTCTTGTATCTTTTCTACTTCCTCTGCTGCTGTGATCCATGAGCCTAGAGAGAAGTTGTGATAATGGGTATCTTTTTTAGACCTGAACATTCTTATTGTTTTATTATTCTTTACATCTTTTCCAGTTGGTTTCTGTGTTAGTCATCATCTACTGCAAGCAGAAGACTCCCTTTTCTCTGATGAGAGTTGATATATGCATTGATTTTATTTTTAACTGTGCTACATGGGCAGCAACTTTATATTTTTAATGTACCTGTTTGAAACACTCTAAAATCTCCATATAAACTTATTACCACTGTATCTTATTCACATAACTATTTGTTTTGCTTTTATGTAAATCTGCTACAATGGTAATATTGATTTCCTACAGGATTATTATTAATTTTTTTCTGGTTTTGCCTTCACTGGTTGCATTTCAGATCATGCCATTTGCTCTGATTTTAGACTATTTTATAATGCATGGAAATATCATTTTGCTATCACACTAAGTCTTCAAAAAATCTATTCTTATAGCTTTATGTAACTCACCACACAAAAGTGACCAATTGTTTTATATTCATCCCAGAAAACATTCATAATACTATTATTATTGTTGTTGTTGTTGTTATTGTCAAATTGTTAATGTTATTATCCTGTTTTCCCTCTTACTCACTCACAGTAGCTCCTAGTTCAGCAACTCCATTTGCTTTCATACAGTTTATTCAAAGCCTGAGAACTCAAGAGAGTTTAGTGTGTGACTCAGCTAACTTTATAATTATGTGTCTCAAAAAAAAAAAATTCTAGGAAAGGAACAGAGGCTAGAAGGTGAGAATAGTAAACCTTTTTCTTCTTCTTCTTTTTTTGGAATACTCAAGAACACAAGGAATTTTTTGGACAACTGAAAATATTTTATCTCTGTAAATATTCACAGAAATCTTAGAAAGATGATACAAAATAACATCATATGTACACGCTGGTGAAGGAGTAAAAGAGCAGTTACATAAAATGTTCTACTACCATTGTATGATTGGAGTTTCTCACTCTTTACTATCCTTCAGGAACCCCAATGGAGATTAGGTTAATAAGATAAAGTTAAATAATTACCAGTACTTGCCCTACTGCTACCACCACCACCACCACCACCACTACTACTACTACTAATACCACCACCACCACCATCACAGAATTATTATGCTATTATAGCTAGAGAGCATTAGAGCAGCCATACCATGTCTGTGCCATTTACATCATACTATTAATTTTCCACATGATAGTAATAAAAGTCCATTCAATAACCACATTATTTCAATAAAAATACTGTCTTACTCATATGCAGATCATCTCATATTAAAGGGGCAAGGTGGTATCAAATTACCTCCAAACACACATGTCACTGATAATTTCTCTTAGGAAAATAAATTATGGCAGATAATAGAGAGAGGGTGAAAAGACAGCTGTCACTTGGAGGATCATCAGGAAGACAGTATTCCAAGGAGGGAGCACTTAGAAGAGGCTTCATGAAAACAGGGCCAGGGTTTATATGGATTCCACAGGAGTGCCTTCTGGGCACAATGAGTTATAACTGCAAATGTACACTCTGCAACAAGTGTACATTCTTCAAATGATTCAAGCACAAAGGATGCTAAATCACACAGAATAACACTGGCAGAAAGAAGGGAATGGGTACTCAAGGAACAACTTAGAACCTACAGTGGAAAGTCACTGGACTTGAGTATAATGGAAATGAAATGGAGGGTAGAGTCAGAACAGTAGCCATGCGTTTAAAGTGTCACACGTTTCCTCTGGAAGCCCTAGAGTTTAAACACTGGCCATGGGCTAAAGTCTAGAAAACTACTGCATGAAATTCCAGCCTCTAGGCAGGAGAGGTGGTGGCATGTACAAGGGAACAATCAGATAGGACAAAGAAAAGGGATTGGCGAATCAGTATGTTTTCTATGCTGAACTAAAATTCTCCCTTTAGACCTGAGAAAAGAAACTTTAACTTTCTTCATTATAAGAAACAAAGAGAGAAAGACAAGACTGACGTAAAATATGGAAATTGATGCCAAGGTGTTTCTATGATTATCTTATTTCCCCAACCAGCTCTACAATGGCTTTCCACGTATAATGAAATATCTTCCTGGACCACATCAGAAAATATTCAGAAATTGGGGAAAACTGAAATTGTTTGTTTCTCATTTCGTCGAGAAACACCAGAAAGATTGGAACCCAGATGAGCCAAGAGATTTCATTGATGCTTTCCTAATAGAAATGCAAAAGGTAAGGAATATGCTTCCTGTATCATCTTCTTACAGAAACATTGGCCATTTAATAACGAAAGTACTCGATAACATTTCCTGTATTTACAGTGCATTAACATTGTGTGTAGATGTTTTCCTCTCTAAAAGTCACTCTGGGAAGTTGATTTTGAGAGCTGCTCCTTCTTCTAGAACACATCTAAGTGTCTAAGATCATAGGGTTTATGCAATTGCTGTTCTGTTCATTATTTCCTCATTTTCCATAAGTGGTCTCTTGACATATGGTAGCATAGACTGAGTTTCTGAATTGGAATCACTAGAAGGAATATATGTTGTACATGGACATACATTTGTAGTGTTTGAAAGGGGGAATAGAATATCTTAAATATGGGGGAACTAGCCCTCTGCTCAGATGTGTCTGAAAGATTTTCCTCTTATGGTCATCCTGGGGTGGATCTAACCTGTATATTACTGCAATTCAGATTGCAAAGTAATTGACAGGGATTTGATCTTTGGGGGGGGGTTCATTTTACATTGCCTCCAATAGCTTTCCAAGTTTCAATATCTTCCAATGTTTAGGGAACCAGGGATTAAATTTTATATTGCTTGTACAAACTTACAGAGTTGTTGCTCTGAATATTTTGCACCTTTAGATTTTAAGAAATAGTTTGGTATTATAATGGTTCACTGATGCTTCATGTATCCCATGTTAGACAGCAGCTACAGGGTTTCTTGCAAGCTTTATAACCTGCAGGAAAACAATCCTAGTGAGGTAAGAGTCAGTGTCAGTTCAGCTTAACTTAGTTATCCATGACTGATTCAAACTTCCAGAATCTGATGCCAAGTCATTTACTTTAGCCATATTTGAGGACAGCACAGTTTTGGGGAAAATTTTTCTGACAACTCAATTCAGTGAGTATAACAATGCTTAAAACATGTTTACATTTACAATAGTCCATAGTACATCTGTACATTAGTCTATAGTACATAGAAATAGTATATCTAGCTTCTTTCTCTCACAAAGATAGGTATTGGTGACTCAAAGACAGACTTAAAGATTTAGGGCCTAAAGAGAATGACTGAGGTAACATATTGGCTGCCAAAGAAGGGATCGGCCTGGTCTGAGGTAATATAGAAGTCATTTAGGCTGTTGAAAATTATAAATGACAACTCTCATTGGAATCGATTTAATGGACTGAAAAGCAATGCTCAGCATTTAGGGTGAAAGGGTATGGAATAAAAATAAATAAATTCTCAGAGATTTGGGGGATATCTGGCCTTACAGATAGCAAAGGATCACCAAGTTGTAAACTTCCTACACTCATAGCATTCTGGGAGGAAGACAAGAAGGCATCCCCAACCTTTGAAGCAGTATGTATGCATGTTTAGCATGCCTGGCTTCTCCAATGCTCATCCACATGATGTATTTTCTTCAATATAAATGTAACAATAATTTAATTTGGCAGCTGCATCTCCTTACTTTATGCTGTTCTCCATTAACTGTACAAGAAAGCAAGATTTATTTAAAACTCCACCTAAATACCTTAGGAATTAAATGATCTATCTTTACTTTCTATGCTAATCTGACTGCCTCCCAATCCAATCCCAGGATACTTGCATATTATTATTAATCTGGCTCTTTGTGCTTCGGGTGTGTTTCCAGCATCTGTCTCTGGACACCTTCCTTATGACTCCAAATCCTTCATCCTCGTCACTGATCAGAATCTCTCTTGCTTCCCTCTTTCCTTTCTCTGGTTGGCAGACATCCCAACCTATTCTTTAATCCACCCAGCCATTGGGTGATCAACACTTATTGACAAGATAGAGCATAAATGGTTAAGAACTGTTTACACAAACTTGGGTCAGAATATTCTTAGATAAGATAATGCCAGTTTGAAACAAGATATGAGGGCAGAGAAATCAGTATTTATATAACACAAGAGTAAAGTTTATACAATGTACAAAAACATGATTCCTATACATCTGTATGCACAAGACCTCTCATCAAATAAACCTAAACTTGCAGGTGCTTCTTCAACCTCCATGCTTGGACTGATCTTTCTTTCAATAGTCCTCCACTTTTCTATGACTCTGATCCATTTCCCCCCTTCGCAGTCTTATGATTACATTGGAACTACTTAGCTAAATTTTGTCTTCTAATTTCAAAATCTCACATTAAGTACATATACAAAACATCTCTTTTGATGAATTAGCTAATGTGAACATGTTCTATAGGATGTAGGTGTTTTAATTTTGTTTATTTAGTCATGTTTTATCTATATGAGATGAAAAAAATATAAGGTCAAAATTTTAGACACATGGAGTGCCATCAATTCAAGAAAGAAAGGTAAGGGTTGAATTATATTTGACTTACTATCTTGAAAAATACCAAAATATTACCTATACATCCTGCATCCCCTATCTCTTGTCCACATCTGAAGAACTGTACAGAAATCAAAAGTAGCATTTAACCTTGAGAATTCTGTTATTTTATATCTTACTCAAAACTAGTTATCTAGAATACTTCAGTCTCTACTGTGCAACAAATGAAACATTGAGCTGAATGCTAGGATTTACCCTTTAAGGTTTAGATAAGATTTTTGCATTCCTCCTTTCTCATTATTACCACCATCCATTCTTCTATACAGAACCCAGTAATATCGTCAAAGTAGATGTTGTTTTGAGTTGAGAAAGCTGCTGGCTAAAGTATACCATTGAATTGACATTGTCATCTATGACTCAAGGAATTTAAACAGCTCTCTTGCAGTTGACAGAGAGTACATTTCTTCCTTCTTTTCTTACTTCATCTTACTTACACAGTAACCCACAAGTGCATTGTCTTCTCATAGGAGATGATGCTGGCTATATAGTGTTTAGATATAGGCTTGTAACATGAGAAACTATATTAACAAATTAACGTTTCTAGAAGGAGAATAAAAATAATGGTATTTCATGAGAAATAATTGATGAAAACAGGTTTTTAACTATAAAAGTTACTATAATGATGGGTTTGTTTGTAATTAACGTTATTATTTCAGGTATTCATAAAATAACTGGTTTGTTGACTACTTGCTCTGTGGTTTTCAAACTTCATAAAATTTAAAATGTCCTTTCAATGAATGTGTCTTATTCCCATTTTATAAAACACGCATTTGAACAATGGAAATGCAAAGTGATTTTCCCTGAGTCATGCAGCTAACATATGATACTGTTGATATAAAAAACAAAGTTTATCAAAGGCACATTCTTTATATACTGAAATATCTTCTCAGAAATTCCGAGAATGTGGTATTCTTGGTTCCATTCACTTGAGTGCCGGAAGCTTTATTAGCACTTGGGAAAAGAGCTCAGTTATGATATCTGTGTTTCCTTATAAAGTCATACAGAGGGTTGTTTTTATTTATTTATTTATTTATTTATTTTTGCCTATGGTTGTTTCCTTTTTCCTCCACTTCACATGGTGGAAGCCTTCTATGAAGAGACAAACAAGCCTTCTGGATAAATGAATATACATTGTTTTTTTAGGACCCTGATAGAACTACAAGTTACAATGAAGAAAACCTTATCAGCACCACTCTGGACCTCTTTTTGGCTGGAACAGAGACAACATCCTCAACACTGCTGTGGGCTTTGCTCTACATGGCTGTCTATCCAGAAATCCAAGGTGAGCATGGGGTTTGTCCCGGTAAAGGTGACATGGTGCTTCTGGAAATTGTGTCTCAGATAAAAAAAAAAGAAGATAGCAATGTTGGAGTGGGAAAAGTTGGAACAGCTATGATGCAATGTGAACTGATGAACAGACATGTCCTCTAACTGTTTTATTAGGACATTGTTGGCCCAGGGTACACATGTTCTTACAACATGACCATTCCCTCATCATTATCATCATCTTCTTCATCATCATCTTCTTCATCTTCATCTCCTTCTTCCTTCGTCCTCTTCCTCTTTGCCTTTCTCCTCTTTGTCTTCTTCTTCTTTCTTTTCTTCTTGTTTGCTATTCATTGGCAAAATTTCCCCTGAATACTGTACAAACTCCTTGGCTTTGAAGGTGACATCTTTTAACACTTCTCTGACTCCTAGCCTGACCCATGCTTTATGTAGTTTTGCTATATGTCCTCTTGAGGCACTACTCTTATTCTTGCCTTGATTTCAAAACATCTTGTCTTCCTTCAACTGATAGTGCAGTATCTTAAGTTCTCTACATCTAGAAGAATCATCCCAATGCTATCTCCTTACTGGCACTAGTGGTACTAGGGATGTTAATCACACTGTATTTTCCTCTCAAAAGAAAAGATTTAAAACCTGTTTTCTACTCAGAGAGCTAGGAGCTGACATGGTTTTGACATTAACTTTTTGTGTTACCAAGCTACACCAAATCCTTCCCCAGACACTTATCATGAGCATGTTTTCTTAGTTAATTTATAAAAACTATCTTTATAGAAAATGTCACTTGAACTGCACAATTACTTGTACAGTATAAATAGTTTCAATTTGGTTATGTTTTAAGGTGTGTGTGTGTGTGTGTGTGTGTGTGTGTGTGTGTGTGTTGGATTGAGTAAAATATTCCCAGAAATCACTTTTCAAATTGTGCTGTGCTTAAATATTCCTAAAATAAATTACTCTATGTCAGACTTCTGGAGTTTGAACCAATATATTGAGTCATATTGAATCAAAGTACTGTCTATATACAATTATAAATTATCCCACAAATTTATACTCTTCTGTGTCTTGTATTTGCAGAGATGCTCCCTACCCACCCTCTGCTACTGATGTCCGTATTGATATGATTTGTGCATTGTTTTTGTCCCTCCACTGGTTGAGGGAGATTGTCCAATTCCATCTTTTTTTCTTCCTCATAGGTTTAGAAGATTTAAGCAGACAAGAATAGGTATACTTTTCATTTCATGGAGCATTTGATTTTTCCAAATAATGACTAACAATTTATTTACATATCATAACAACTAGGTAGTAAAAACTTGATGAAAAATGAAATTAAAATAAAACATAATAGACACTCCTATTTTATCTCAGAAAATGTACAGGTGGAGATTGACAGAGTTATTGGCCACAAGAGGCAGGTGAGCTTGTCTGACCGAGAATCCATGCCCTACACCAATGCTGTCATCCATGAGGTCCAGAGGATGGGTAACATCGTCCCCTTGAATTCTTCCAGGGCAGTTACAGTTGACACCAAGTTTAATGGATTCCACCTGCCAAAGGTAATGATGCATTCCCAGATTCATATACCCCAGTCTATGTTGGACATCAATTTCAGAACCTAAATTTTAAAGGTGATAGATATTCATGTCCTAAGAAATAATTTCAACAGGAGAGAGAGATATCTGATAAAATTCTTAATGTATTTAAATGTTTTTTCACATATATTGTTGGGAACTGTGACAGAAGGTTCTTTGATCAAAGATATTTAAGCAAAAGCTAGCTTCATTTTACTTCCACAACCTCATCATTGTCCTGTGATTATGTGAGCACCTAGGTAGCATATATTCTATTTCAGATACTGTCTATTTGGGCAGGTCTTGGAATTAGGGACCTGCTATATGAGTTTAGGAATTTCTACACAATTCTCAAAAGAGAATTTAATACCTAAAACACATTTGAGGCTCATAGACAAACCCCAGAATAAAACTAGTGTTTCTAACATTGTCCCCATGGGCCCATTTCCAGTTTTTATTTATACCCCATAATATCACAAAAAATCTGATGTGAACTATTAATTATAATAAAGTGAGGTAGGGAATAATATTTATGAAACAATCATGACATATTGTAGACTTATCTCTTTCAAAACATCTTTCTAATTTTTCAGAGTAACTATCAATCTCCATTTTCTAGATTGGAAAGCTGAATACCAGAAAAAGTTTTCATAAGAGTTCTCTTCTACAAAGCAATAAGAAACAGTATCTGAAAGCAAGATAGTTTCAAGAATTCATACTTTCCCTAGTTCTTGCTGTATTCGACGTTAAAGGAACTTATTTCCATTCCACTCCCTATATCCATGTTCTATTCTGTCTTCACAAACTAAATACTGATGACATTATTACCCATTTCTTCTGGCCACTAGAATTCTTTTTCTATAACATATAACTGAAACTTCATTCCTTGTTGTCTATGGCCAGTCTCTGAGAATATAGATTAATTATCTAAGACCCTGGGAATATATTTTTCTAGGAGATACTCTCCACTTCAGACTCAGACAAGCTTATCCACCCATCACTGCACAGCCACCTTCTCTTTAGAGTCAGAGGAGCAGCCACTTTAGTTAGTTGCCCTTTGGTTACTGAAAAGCTCATGGCTGGAAATTGAGTTCTTGATCACCCAGGTGCTGTTTGCCTTTTTTCTATACATTTACTTAACTCTGAAACTTTTCCCACAGACTTCTAATATCAATGCTAACATCCATCCTGATGATATAGAAATAAAAGTGACTAGGTACATGAAAGGCTGGAACTTATGGCCTTGACAGTAGGAAGGCCTTGTTCCAATGATGACTTCTACAACTATGTGAGCATATTATGTAACCATTCATAGCTTAAGCTTCTTTACTCATTTCAAAGGATCCAAGTGAAAATAAAATAAGACTAGGTGTGTGGGATATAATACTCAGAATTACTTTTTTTACTTTTATAAATTAAGCCAAAATTCATTAAGTATCTTAAAACCTTGATTTGGGATTGGAGAAGACCTAGATTCTACATGAAATATCTAATCACAAGTCACAAGGAATTCCCAGGAGAAAGCACTCTAGTTCTTTGTGTATGATACGAAAGAAGAGTGAGGAACATTACAAACTTGGTAGGTGATTGTTTCAGTCTAAGAGAACAGTATGGAAGGCTACACTAAGGAAGAAGTGAGAAAGAATGGCCCAGGTTTCCCAGTGACAGAACATCATGAGGGAAAGGTTCATAACAAGGGTCATACATGTATCTGCCTAGACAGGAGTGCCTTCTGATGCATCAATAAAGTTTTTCCTAACTGTGGTCTGATTATGTGTTGTCACTTTAACACTCTATGGAAAAGAACACAGAATTAGATATTATGGCACCATGGACCTGACCATTATGAGAAACAAGACTCAATATCTTTCCTTGAACTTACAGGAAATTTCCTAGACATACAAGTACTAACCTCTTCCTATTAAGCAATTGTTTTCTGTAATAGAATAGTTCAATGTGCTGATAAAAGTTCCTATGAGGAAATGACAATTAACTATTGAAATTTTCATTATATTAAAAAGAAATAGTATATGGAAATGACACTTAAGAAGTAGCTTGGTCAGAGTGAAAACATTTAGGATATCAAGAGTCTCCAGCTTCTGAGGCTACAAATAACCTTCAACAGAGGAATGGATACAGAAGATGTGGTACATTTACACAATGGAGTACTACTCAGCTATGAAAAAACAATGAATTTATGGAATTCTTAGGCAAATGGATGGATCTGGAGGATATCATCCTGAGTGAGGTAACCCAATCACAAAAGAACACACATGATATGCACTCACTGATAAGTGAATATTAGCCCAGAAACTTAGACAACCCAAGATACAATTTGCAAAACACATGAAACTCAAGAAGAAGGAAGATCAAAGTGTGGATACTTCATTCCTTCTTAGAATGGGGAACAAAATACCCGTGGAAGAGCCAGGAGTGGTGGTTCATGCCTTTAATCCCAGCACTTGGGATGCAGAGGCAGGCAGATTTCTGAGTTTGAGGCCAGCCTAATCTACAGAGTGAGTTCCAGGATAGACAGGGCCACACAGAGAAACCATGTCTCGAAAAAACAAAAACAAACAAACAAACAAAAACAAAAACAAAACAAAACAAAAAAAAAACACAAAAATACTCATGGAAGGAGTTACAGAGATAAATTTTGGAGCTGAGACTCACCCACCCAGGGATCCATCCCATAAACAACCAACAAACCCAGACACTATTGCATATGCCAATAAGGTTTTGCTTACAGGGTCCTGATATCGCTATCTCTTGTGAGCATATGCCAAGACCTGGCAAATATAGAGGTGGATGCTCACAGTCATCTATTGGATGGAACACAGGGCCCCCAATGAAGGCGCTAGAGAAAGTACCAAAGAGCTAAAGGGGTCTGCAACACTATAGGAGAAACAACAATATGAACTAACCAATACCACCCAGAACTGTGTCTCTAGTTGCATATGTAGCAGAGGTGGCCTAGTCAGCCATCAATGGGAGGAGAGACCCTTGGTCTTGTGAAGATTATATGCCCCAGTACAGGGGAATGCCAGGGCCAGGAAGTGGGAGTAGGTAGGTTGGGGAGCAAGGTCGGGGGAGGGTATAGGGGACTTTTGGAATAGCATTTGAAATGTAAGTGAAGAAAATATCTAATAAAAAAATTTTGAAAGAAAAAAAGTCTCCAGCATGGAAGATTGAGAGCTACTCCCACTTGAGTGTGTTCCAGATATCAAGCTCTGATGCTTTGTTACCTTCTATAGGGAACCATGATCCTGACCAATTTGACTGCACTACACAGAGACCCCAAAGAGTGGGACACTCCAGAAGTGTTCAATCCAGAGCATTTCTTGGAGAATGGACAGTTTAAGAAGAGAGAATCCTTTCTGCCATTCTCAATGGGTGAGTTGTGATAAGGAGGAAAGTGTTGTAGTAGTCTCCTCCTTAGCTCTTCTGACCTCTTCTCCCTGAAATCCTCTACTTCAACTGTATCTTCTCCATGTGGCCCTGACAATAGTTTCTTCTCACTACTGCCAATTTATAGAATTTCCTGAACAGAGACTGCTTCAGATTACCTTTATTTCTCTCTGGCTTTATTTCCTAAAATATGAAATAGAGACCCAACTCTGTCTCTTCTCATAAAAAAGGTGGACCCCTAGCATATTTATAGAGTATTTTAATGTCCCAAGTTATTTTAAAGGTGTGCTCTCCTACCTATTACTCATTAAAGGTATGCTCTACTACCTGTTAATAAGGATATTAGATGAAGCTAGGAGGAAGTGCTCCCTACCTTCACACAACAAATACACAAGACAGTAACTTAAGACTCCTGATGAAATAGACCATGTTTTGATTTACACACAGGTCGTTAGAAGTTGACTCTTATTATACGTTTTAACAACACTTTAAAAATTTAGTTAAAACATAATATCTGTTTTAGTTAGGGTGGCATTGCTTTAGAGAGGTATCATGACCAAAGCAACTCTAAAAAATCAAATATTTAATTGAGGATGGCTTACAGTTTCAACGGTTCAGTCTGTTATCCTCATGATGGGAAGGATGGTAGAATTCAGGCAGAGATGATGATGGAGGATCTGAGAGTTCTACATCTTGATCTAAAGCTACCCAGGAAGAGATGCTCTTGCACTGGGCAGAAATTGAACACTAGGATGCCTCAAATCCTACCTATACTGTGACACACTTCTGCCAACAAGGTCACACCTATTCCAACAAGATCATACCTCCTAATAGTGTCACTTCCTATGAGCTAAGTCTATGGAAGCCACCACATTCAACTCCCTGGCCCCTATATATTTATTCAAATATATGAGTCTATGGGGGCCTTACATAGCCATAGCATAATGCAAAAGATATTTTTTCCAACTTCAAATGTCCCCAGTAGAGAAAGTGATTCATTTTCTGTTTCATCCCACAGGAAAAAGAGCTTGTCTTGGAGAACAGTTGGCTAAATCTGAGCTGTTCATTTTCTTCTCTGCCCTTATGCAAAAATTTACCTTCAAGCCCCCAATCAATGAGAAGCTGAGCCTGAAGTTCAGAATGGGCCTCATCCTTGCTCCAGTCAGCTACCAAATTTGCGCTATCCCTAGAGTGTGATGTCAAAGAAGGAAAAAGAATGTAGAACGGGAAGAGCTGACATGTGCTATTGAGTCACTGGGGCCTGCTCACATGAGAAGTGATAGGATGAAGGTGACTGGGGAAATATGAGAGGACAGAAGCTAAAAAATTGGATCCAGTTCCAAGACAACTATTATCTTGATGCTGTCTCTGGACAAATCACCTATGGTCCAGTAACATACCTAATCATCTAAAGGGTACAGAAAATGATGATTCTTTTCATAAACAAAGTTCTTATATGAATCAGAATCAGAGGAAATGGTAAACTAAAAACTGTATCAATAAAAAATAAGAACATAGTCATATCTTCACTTTCTCTCTTTCAGTGGGTCACAAGTGTGTACTTGCTTCTGGCCTATTAAATTTAAATTCAGAAAGGAGCTTGTAGTTCTTAGAACATGGAAGGACAAAGAGTGTTTACAAATTATGTTTACCATGGGTATATGGGGTTTCTGCTGTTTTTGTCATTATTGAAGATCAGCCTTAGGCCATGGTGATCTGATAGGGTGAATGGGATTATTTTATTCTTCTTGTATCAGTTTTGGCTTGTTTTGTGACTGATTATATGGTCAATTTGGAGAAGGTACCATGAGGTACTGAGAAGGTACATTATTTTGTTTTAAGGTGAAATGTTCTGTAGGTATCTGTTAAATCCATTTGATTCAGAAACTCTATTAGTTTCACTGTGTCTTTGTTTAGTTTCTGTTTGAAAAACCTGTCCATTAATGAGATTAGGGTGCTAAGGTTCCCCCCCCATTATGATGGGAGGACTTCAGGGTAATGCCAGGGCTTGGAAGCAGGAGTGGGTGGGTTGGGGAGCAGGGCAGAGGGGGGGAGGAAGGTATAGGGGTCTTCCAGAGAATAAACTAGGAAAGGGGATAGCATTTTAAATGTAAATGAAGTAAATATCTAATTAAAAAAATTTTTAAATTCCTAAATTGTTATAAGGATCTGGAGTTGGCAATTTTTCTGGAGCTATTTTTAATCCTTTATCAGCTAATGCCTGTTGCAAATTTATACAGCATAGAAGCAAGTCCTGAGCATCTTTTCCTGCTAATAAGATAGCAACCACATAATGTATAATGTATAATATTGGCCATTGCTGTCTTATATGCTAGATGGCTTATGCCACAAATTTTTGACATAACATAGGACTGTTTGCCATACCTTGAGAAAGAACTATCCATTAATAGCTTTTCATTGGCTCTTTAAAATTAATAGAAGGAACACTGAAAGCAAATTTTTCACAGTCCTGAGGATGCAAAGAAATAGTAAAAAAAAAAAATCTATCAAATCTACTACTATTTTATAATATCCTTTATGAATGTCTCCACTTGCTTGATTTTTTTCTTAATTATAAATATGGGTGAGATAAAATTTGGAGCTTGTGATTGAATTGTAAACTGCACCTAACAGAACACTGGCTGTTTAACTATATTTTAAATTTTATTTGCAATATTAGAGCATGACCATAATTTTGCAAAACAAAGCTTAGTTTTAAACAACCATTCTCTTTAAAATCAATACCAAAAGCATGACTTTCATGTCCAAAGTTTGGCTACCAGTTCTTACATATGAATGCATGATAGAGCAGCACTTAATATATCATTAAAGAGACATTTAAAATTCTATCCTTTATAAATCCAATTTCTAGAATAAAAATTACATAAAATATTATCCCAATTTAGAAGTATCTTTAGAGACCTGTTTTCTTGGGTTGGTTCATGTCAAGTGTTATTTAGAATAACTCCAACCCTGAGTTACCAATTATTTTCTTTTTTGTTTTAATTAGGTATTTATTTCATTTACATTTCCAATGCTACCCCAAAAGTCTCCCACCCACTCCCTCACCCACTCCCCCACCCACCCACTCCCACTTCTTGGTCCTGGCGTTCCCCTGTACTGAGGCATATAAAGTTTGCATGACCAATGGGCCTCTCTTTCCACTGATGGCCGACTAGACCATCTTCTGATACATATGCACCTAGAGACACGAGCTCCTGGGTATACTGGTTAGTTCATATTGTTGTTCCATCTATAAGGTTTCACATCCCTTTAGCTCCTTGGGTACTTTCTCTAGCTTCTCAATTGGGGGTCCTGTGATCCATCCATAGCTGACTGTGAGCATCCACTTCTGTGTTTGCTAGGCCACTGCATAGTCTCACAAGAGACAGCTCTATCTGGGTCCATTCAGCAAAATCTTGCTAGTGTATGCAATGGTGTCAGTGTTTGGAAGCTGATTATGGGATGGATCCCCAGATATGGCAGTCTCTAGGTGGTCCATCCTTTCATCTCAGCTCCAAACTTTGTCTCTGTAACTCCTTCCATGGGTGTTTTGTTTCCAATTCTAAGAAGGAGCAAAGTGTCCACACTTTGGTCTTCGTTCTTCTTGAATTTCATGTGTTTAGCAAATTGTATCTTATATCTTGGGTATTCTAAGTTTCTGGGCTAATGTCCACTTATCAGTGAGTACATATTGTGTGAGTTCTTTTGTGATTGGGTTACCTCACTCAGGATGATGCCCTCCAGGTCCATCCATTTGCCTAGGAATTTCATAAATTCATTCTTTTTAATAGCTGAGTAGTACTCCATTGTGTAAATGTGCCACATTTTTTGTATCCATTCCTCTGTTGAGGGGCATCTGGGTTCTTTCCAGCTTCTGATTATTATAAATAAGGCTGCTATGAACATAGTGGAGCATTTGTCCTTCTTACCGGTTGGAACATCTTCTGGATATATGCCCAGGAGAGGTATTGTGGGATCCTCCGGTATTACTATGTCTAATTTTCTGAGGAACCACCAGACTGATTTCCAGAGTGGTTGTACAAGCTTGCAATCCCATTTAAGCTGACTTCTGTTACCAATCTTACAGGCAAAACCTGTTGGCCCTTTAAGAACTGCTTGTGTAGATAATTAGCCTCTAGCAGGGCTTTTCCAGCTGTGCTTGCCTCCCAGCCAGAGTGCAGTGTAACTTATCAGTTTCTGCTGTACAGATTGAGACTGCCTGTTAAACAAGTTAAACTAAATAAGAATGCCAGCAGATAAAGTTTTAACCATTTTTTTTCAACATGAAACACAGAACAACAATCAACAAAAAGAAACAGAAATTGACAGACATATGGAAAGATTGATGCACCAAGGACAGACAATGACAGGGAGGGAAGAGAACTTGATGTCTCAAAGGAACCTAGATAACCTAACCAGAATTAATAATATCTCCATAGAAGACAGAGAGGAACCAGGACGCCTCCCGATTTCCTCCTGTTCCTAGGAGAGCTCTGAAATAGCTTATATCCATTTTTCATTCTTTTTTGCTTAAATGTCCAGAACAGGGGATAACTGCTTTTCTGAAATCTATTCACTCTCTCTCTCTTGTAGCAGGTCTTGGCTGTGAACAAATTTTCTTAACCCATTTTCCTCATGTCTTCAGGGATTCCTTCAGATCCCTTAAATACTTACTGCTTGTCCCATAGTCTGACCACTCTTCTTATCTTTCTCACAGTGCAGGTGATACTGTGGCTGTCTCTGTAAGGATCTTCACTCACTTTCTGGTGAAGCGGTGATCCAGTGTAGTGGACACCCTTTTGAAGAATAGTCTCTCTCAGACCCCAGACCCTTACCAAATTTGAAGATATAGAGAGACAGTAATTTTGCATTGTAATAAGCCAATGTTTTTATTTTTAAAATGCAGCTGTCTTTAGTTCCTACAGTCTGATTTGGAACTAAAGCCCAGATGCAATTGGGGGAGGGGTGTTAAAGGTAGCTCACAATTATTTTATTCCTGTTGAATTCACAGCTACCTGAGGAAGTGCCTCATTGCTGCTGTGCACAGTGATAGAGTTTACTGAAACCTGAACAAGCAGTTTCATTTCACAACAGTTTTATAATTCTAGGCATGTGGAAAGATGTCAAAGTTGCTGTGAACTTACTTTGTAGAAATTTAGAATGAGTTTCTAGCACAAAATGAAATTTTTCTTAGCCACATCTCCTTCTTTCTCAAGCCAATAACAGACAATCATAGAAGTACCACACAGCCTATTTCATAAGACCACATCTAACCTTTTTTTTGTAGAGAAATGGAGATATTTTATATTCTCTATTTTTCAAAGCTCAATACATTTATTACTTGTTGTATATGTTTGGGTATGGATTTATGTCTTTGAATCACATGAAAGTAGAGCATCATATCTTGCATCTGACTGTGAGCCACCCAGTACAAATATTTGGAACAAATATCCTCAGGAAGAACATTCACTGCTCTAAACCAGTGAACCAACTCCATAATTCCTATACTCAATATTTCTGATAGCATACTTTTATTCCATTCAGTGGGAAAGAATCTTCACATATTTAAAGCACCTTAGCATGCACACACTATAGACATATTGACTCTTAGTTTAACTTAAATATAAAGGATATCCAAACTGGAAGAGAAGGAATACATAATTCAACATATTTGATATTTATAAGACCATTCTGCCCCCACAAACAAACAAGGGAGTGACACAGAAGAAAAACTATGAACAAAATAACAAATCTTAGGAACAAGATATACCTAACAATAGGGACAATACTAAACTTTGAATTGATTTATAGTATAGACTTTGTTCTGAGGGAAAGTACTAGGAAAAAAATTGTCAGATAGATTTGGCTTTAGTCTCCCAGATTTTTCTCTTTTTGAAAGAAAACAAAAGACAGATTTTAAAAGACAATCAGGTTTTTATGCATGATGGGTAGCACATTCTTTACAATAATAGGCACTGTTTCAAAAAGTATCTATATCAAGATTGGCCCATTGCTTATGCTGCTTATAAAAGCAAAAGAGGCTATCTTTTAGAACTAACTTACTAGGAAATTAGTAAATTATAAATTAAGTAACTTGTACCCCCCAATAAGAGTTAACCAGTTTCTTCAATAGAATCCAAAATATTAAGAAATAGTCCCCTGATCCTTTTTTAACTTTGGCACCTGGAATCTATCAAGAAACTTGTCCATTTCATCCAGATTTTCCAATTTTGTTGAGTATAGGCTTTTGTATTAAGATCTGATGATTTTTTTTAATTTCCTCAGTTTCCATTGTTATGTCTCCCTTTTCATTTCTGATTTTACTAATTTGGATACTGTCTCTGTGCCTTCTGGTTAGTCTGGCTAAGTGTTTATCTATCTTGTTGATTTTCTCAAAGAACCAACTACTGGTTTTGTATAGTTCTTTTTGTTTATACTTTCTTGATTTCAGCCTGAGTTTGATTATTTCCTGCTGTCTACTAATCTTGGGTATATAACTGCTAAATAAATAGAAGCAGTCATTAAAAGTCTCCCAACCAAAAGAATCTGAGGACCAGATGGGTTTAGTGCAGAATTCTATCAGACTTTCAAAGAAACCTAATACCAATATTCCTCAAACTATTTCACAAAATAGAAATAGAAGGAACACTTTCCTATTTATTCTATAAAGCCTTAGTTATGCTTATACATAAACTACACAAATACCCAACAAAAAAAGAGAAATTGAGACCAATTTCCTTTATGAACATTGATGCAAAAATACTCAATAAAATTCTCACAAACTAAATCTAAAAACAAATCAAATCAAAATGTTTATTCACCATGATCAAGTAGGCTTCATTCCAGGGATGCACTGATGGTACAACATATGGAAATCCATCAATTTAATCCACTATATAAACAAACTCAAAGGGGGGGAGCAACATGTGATTGTTACATTAGATGCTGAAAAAGCATTTGTCCAAATTCAACATTCCTTCATGTTAAACGTCTTTTAAAGATCAGGAATTCAATGCCAATACCCAAACATACTAAAAGCAAACCAGTATCCAACATCAAAATAAGTGGAGAGGAACTTGAATCAATCCCATTAAAATTAGGGATGAGAAAAGATTGCCCACTGTCTCCCTACCTATTCAATATAGTATTTGAAGTTCTAGCTAGAGCAAATAGAAAACAAAAGAAGGTCAAAGGAAGAAGTCAAAATATCACTATTTGCCGATGATATAATTGTATACTTAAGTGACCCCAAAAATCCACCAGAGAACCCCTACAGATGATAAATAACTTCAGCAAAGTGGCTGGATATAAAATTAACTCAAATACATCAGTAGCCTTCATCTACCCAAAGGACAAACAGGCTGAGAAAAAAATTAGGGAAACAACACCCTTCACAATAGTCACAAATAATATTGCATACTTTGGTGTGACCCTAAGCAAGCAAGTGAAAGATATGTATGACAAGAACTTCACATTTCTGAAGAAAGAACTTAAGAAGATCTCAGAAGATGGAAATATCTCCCATGCTCATGGATTGACAGAATTAATATACAACAAATGGCCAGCTTGTGGAAAGCAATCTACAGATTCAGTGCAATTCCCCTGAAAATTCCAACTCAGTTCTCCATAGAGTTAGAAAGGGCCATTTATCAATTCATTTGGAATAACTAAAAACTCAGGATAGCAAAAGCTATTCTCAACAATGAAAGAACTTCTGGGCGAAATCATCATCACTGACCTCAACTGTATTACAGAGGAATAGTGATAAAAACTGTATGATATTGGTACAGAGACAGGCAGGAAGATCAATAAAATAGAATTGAAGACCTATAAATGAACCCACACACTTATGGTCACTTGATATTTGACAAAAGATCTAAAACCATCCAGTGGTAAAAAGACAGCATTTTCAACAAATGGTGCTAGTTTAACTGGAGGTCAGCATGTAGAAGAATGCCCATCAACCCATTCTTATCTACTTGTACAAAGCTCAAGTCCAAGTGGATCAAGGACCTCCACATAAAACCAGATACACTGAAACTAATAGAAGAGAAAGTGGGGAAGAGCCTTAGACACATGGGCACAGGGGAAATTTTCCTGAACAGAACAACAATGGCTTACGCTCTAAGATCAAGAATTGACAAATGAGACCTCATAAAATTTCAAAGCTTCTGTAAGGCAAAGGACACTGTCAGAAGGACACACAGCAACCAACAGATTGGGGAAAGATCTTCACCAATCCTACATCTGATAGAGAGATAATATCCAATATACACAAAGAATCCAAGAAGTTCAGCTCCAGAAAATCAAATAATCCTATTAAAAATGTGGTACAGAGCTAAACAATGAGTTCTCAACTGAGGAATATCAAATGGCTGAAAAGCACCTAAAGAAATGTTCCACAATTTAGTCATCAGGGAAATGCAAATCAAAACAATCCTGAGATTCCACCTCATAACAGTGATAATGGCTAAGATCAAAACCTCAGATGAGAACAGATGCTGTAAAGGATGTGGAGAAAGAGGATCTCCTCTTGGACAACTCCTCCATTGTTGGTAGGACTGCAAGCTGGTACAACCATTCTGGAAATCAGTTTGATGTTTCCTCAGAAAATTGGATCCAGTATTAACTGAGGGCCTACCTATACCAATCCTGGGAATATACCCAAAAGATTTTCCAACTTATAACAAGGACACATGCTCCACTACATTCATAACAGCTTTATTTATAATAGCCAGAAGCTGGAACGAACAAAGATGTCCTTCAACAGATAAATGGGTACAGGAAATGTGGTATATTTACACAATGGAATACTACTTAGCTATTGAAAACAATTACTTCATGAAATTCTTAGGCAAATGGATGGAAATAGAGAATGTCATCCTGAGTGAGGTAGCCCAAACATATAAGAAAACTCATAGTATGCACTCACTTATACATGGATATTGGCCCAAAAGCTCAAAATACCCAAGATACACTTAACAGGCCATATTAAGCTCAAGGAGAAGGAAGACCAAAGTGTGGGTACTTCAGTCCTTATTAGAAAGGGTAACAAAATACTTACAGGAGAAAATACAGAGACAAAATGTGGAGCAGAGACTGAAGGAAAGGCCATCCAGAGACTGACCCACCTTGGGATTCCATCCCTATACAGTTACCAAATACAGACACTCTTGTGAATGCCAAGCAGAGCTTGCTGTAAGAACCCTGATATAGTTGTCTCCTGAGAGGAACTGCCAGAGTCTGACAAAAGCAGAGGCGGATCCTCACAGCCAACCATTCGACTGAGCATGAGGTCTTCAATGAAGGAGTTGGAGAAAGGACTGAAGGAGCTAAAGGGGCTTACAATCCCATAGGAAGAACAATATCAACCAATCAAAGCCCCCCTCCCCAGAGCTCCTAGGGACTAAACCCCCATCCAAGGAGTACACGTGGAGGGACCCATGGCTCTAGCAGCATATGTAGCAGACGATGGCCTTGTTGGGCATCAATGGGAGGAGAGGCCCTTGGTTGTGTGAAGGCTCAAGGCCTCCAGTGTAGGGAAATTTTTGGTCCAGGAGGTGGGAGTGGGTGGATGAACACCCTCGTAGAAGTAAGGGGAGGGGTATGGGATAGGTGTTTTGGGGGCAGTGTGTGGGAAACTGGAAAAGGGGATAACATTTGAAATGGAAATAAAAATATCCAATAAAAAAAGAGATTGTACCCTGGTTTAATGCTCAAAAATGTCTCAGAATTGAGGAATAAATACCTTGAGAATTAGGAAAAGCAATTTTGGGTCAGAATTCTACTCCTTTGCTAACTATTAGGAAATAATTGTTTGGCATTAATATTGTAAGATTGATTTTCCCAGTTTACCTCTTCTCTCTCCTCTCTTTTCAATGCTGGAAACACAAATAAGTAGTGAACGTATACAAAGGATACCTGAGCCTGCGAACAAAGACTTATAATCTTAGCTACTCAGTAAACTGTGACAGGAAAAGTCAGTCCAAGATTCTCAAGAGTTACAAAATTAGTTCAAGGCCATTCTAATCAACTAAGGAAGAGCCTGCCACTAAAATAAAATGACAAGGATAAGGGTGAGGTCGACGACAAAATGGTTAATCATTTCTCTGGCTTGAGCAAGGCTTCATGTTTGCATTATGACTTAACAATGAAATAAAGAGAAAACTACATGGACATCATGACATATATCCTGACAAACATCTGGTTTTCTAACATTATTTACAAGAACATCAGAGCAGCACCAGAAGTTTCTGTATTCAATCCTTGCCTAACCAAAGAGCAACTTCTTGCACCTTCCCTGTGGAAAGAGGAAAAGCAGGTCTCATACTATCAGAAATCAGTCTTCTGAAAGCCTGCCAAATTTCTTTAGTGACCATTTTGAGCAGTGATTAGATGAACTTAGGTTCACTTGTAAGGGTCCATGATTAGCAGAAGAATGATAACTGGGACAAAATCGAATGCAAAAGAGCAAAGAATGGTTTCTTCTGCAGAAGTCCAGCATGCAGGGGTCTTCCATTTACCAAAATGGAGATCCTCAAGTGAACTCACAGGCCAAAATTTAAAACAATTAGGGGAATTCCAAGGAGGAATAGGTGATCTTTTTCTTAATTGGTTGGTTCTCCATCTAGGGACATTCCAGAAGCATTGCTTGGGGTGGGGAACTGGATACTATTTTGGGGGAAGCCTAGTAACTTTAGCTGACCCATTGTCCTTGCCTCAGGTCGGGCGATGGGGAAGCTTCTGATGGCATAGTAGGTTCAGATAGGCTGATTGAGGCCTGGTGACTTTCCTGTAACTGACTTTCCTGGACTTGACCAGTTCTTGGAACCAGAGGTCTTGGCCTAGTCTCCTGAACTGCCAATTTGAAGCCTGTAGTGGAGTAAGCCTGTCAAAGCCCTCTCACACTAGTATGAGTTTACTGTGTAAGATCCTGACTTCCTTTAAGATGCCCAGCATGAGACACTGATGCAAAAGCAAGAGGCTTATTTTCAGACATGTCAGGGTCGACCTTCAAATAGTTACTCAAGGTGAGTTACTCAGAAGGCAACCCCAATGGCTATTACTAGTAGTTTTTATTCTTCTTAGGGGCATATGTTACATCTGCAAAGTTATAGTTCAAACTTACTGGCTAAGTATTTTGACCTTTCCATCTATTGGCTAGCAAGCATGACACACATTTGAACTCTACCTGGGACTTTCCAGAGGGTCAGGTAACAATCAATCGGTACATTCTGAGAATTTTTTAGTCAAGAATGTGCTTGTGGGTGGAGAATGGAACTTGGCCTAGCCTTGACTCCAGGTAGAATGGGGAAGCTATAAAGAGAGTGTGCTACTAGAAAACTCCTTAGGATCCCTCAACTGCTAACCTGGATTTTGAGACGTGTTCTACTCTCTCAATAAGTATAGGACTAACTCATTAGCAGTTGGTTTAATACCATGTAACTTAAGATAATGAGGTGAATAGATTGTTTCTTAGAAGGTAATATCTGTCTAGCCTTACGTTCTTGGCTTTGATAACAGTCACAGATGTGGGGTCCATCTTGTGTAACCTTCAATAAAATCATGAAGTAGTTGATTAGTCCTGCCAAAGACCAGCATCAAATATGTCAGGGTTCCTGAGAGAGGGTTGTTTGGGAGCATTGCAAACAAATGACTGTACTCAAAGTCAAATGTGAGTCCAAGCTAGCAGCATAGGTTCTGCTGAAGTGGGTTTCCAGACCGCTGTATCTCTGTCTCTGTCTCTGTCTCTGTCTCTGTCTCTGTCTCTGTCTCTCTCTCTCTCTCTCTCTCTCTGTGTGTGTATGTGTTTTTCTCTGCTCTAGACTGATATTCCTTGCTTTTTAAAAACTCCCCAGTTGACACAGCTAGCTTTTTTGCTCAAGAAAACTCTCCTTTCTAATAAAAATTTTTAGTGTTCTCTGGATAGCTCATGGGTTTTCTCAGCAAAATCAGATAAGCTACTATAAAAATTCTTGGATCTTTTGACCAAGTTGAAAAAAAAAAAAACTCTTCATACAGCCTTCTTTGAATAGCTGCTAGAAAACATTCTAAAATAATGCTATCAGTTCTCTAAGTAATTCTTGGGATTTTTGTCCAACTTTCCAAGAAATCCTGTAGATCCAAACGAATTATATATATTCTAAAAGACCTGTGTTTACTCTTCATGAATTTTCTGACCAAAATCAGAAATCTTGTTACTCTCCAGAGCTTAGTCCTGGCTACGGAAAAAATTCTAAGAAGTAAGTGCTATAGCTTTCTGCTAGCTTATCTCATCCAGACCAAAAGCAGATTTTTTATTTACATGCTAATTTACTTATTTATTTCATGTTCCTTTTTGATTATCTTGTTAAACAGCATCCCACGACCCCAGCCCCTTAATTCTTCAAAGGCTGAAAACACACATTTTCTTTTAACATTGCCAAAGAATTCAGAAATCTGCCTGCATCTGTTAAGCACAGATGACAAATAGCTGGGAGGGACCCTGCCTGAAATTATCATTACTATTTCACCTGGATATGGACTCAACTGTATCCCAGGCTAACTTTGAACTCAGGAATCTGCCTACTTTTGTATCTGCCTGCCTTTGTGTTTTTCTGACAAGCTGTGTCATTTATGCAGCTGCTTTTGTTCCGTCAGATTTGCAAAGCTCCTCATTTCATTCATATTGCATCTTTATATCTTTATAGTTGAGAAATCATATATTTTTGAATCCATGTTTTTAGAGTTCTTTCCCACAGCCTTAGAAACTGTCCTGAAGGTCTCAGTGTTCACTATTTTGTTGAGACAGTAGCCACACCCTTGCCTACCAGACTTTTGTTGTCTCTGTTTGTCCTGGAGTCATCAATGTTAATAGGGAGGACATTCCTCATGGAGTCATTAATTAACTTAAATGAAGATTATAAAATGAATGGATTATTGAAAACCATTAAACCAAGATAGATGGGAGGATTGATGCTAAGCTTGGTAGTTTCTGTTGATGTTTTCTTTCCCTTCTGTCTTTAGATCAGTTTTCATCTTTATTTAAAAAAAAATTAAGCAAGGTGTATATCTTAACTTGTAAGAGAAAAGAATATATATTGTATTCCAGAGACATGTTTCATGCTTTGAGTACCTCACAAATGGCAGGGCATAGCATAGCATGGGAGGTTTCATGCTACTGGAGCTTCAGATGGAGAGTTTCTCATGGCAGGGAATGTAATTCAAAGAAAATATAATTGTCTAGCATGCTCGAGGTCCCAAGTTACAGCTTTAAAACAGGAAAAGAAAGTAAGAAAAGAGGGAATAAAAGACAGAAGAGAAAAACATATCTTTTAAAAATGTTATGTAAGTTTTAAATGTTATGTTAGTATTCAGGAACTTAATAGGATCCTAAGTTACTCTTAGAACACTTCCAAATCCGGCACAGCCTTCCAAGATCTCAGACTGATAGTAAATAATGATTTGTAATCTCCATATCCACAATTCAAGTCTGGCAAGTTCATCTCATGCTGACTGGTGCTGTAAGCTGATCAAAACCCAAGGGAGGGTAGGCTCTAGACAGGAACGATGACAGGGAAGTTTATTAAACTTCACTGATATAACTCAATCTGTTTTGTAAACATTTTTGTTTATCTCATAAACAATTACTACTCTCAGCAATAATCATATCAAATTCTCTATATGATGAGTAACAGTGGATACAGAGACAACTTGCTGCTGAAGGTGCTGAAAATAAGTACCATTTGAATGTTCAAATGTAAGAGGAAGATCCACACTGCCCTATCTAAGAGACTATCATGAAATGAAAGAAAGGATACAGGAGTGAGAAGAAGTGATGATGGATGCTATCTTCTGTATATAACCATAGCAATTATGAAAGCCTATTATCTGCATTTGTCTGATGGATCTGCACAGTACTATACCTGAAAACATACAGTCATGGAAAACAGAGAGGCTTATGGGGCCCTACATCTCTGTGTTGAAGCATTATCTACTGATGGATACTGAGGCACAGGGATTCATTTCCCTGAGAGGTGAATTAGGAGAGACAAACGGGGACTTTTGATTGTTGAACTTCAGTACAAGGCAATCCAGCCTTAGGAATAGTCAATAGAAAGGAAAACTTAGGTTGTTGCTTGGCAAGAATATTTATCTGGAGTCTGATTGAGAGTTCTTGAGAGGAACTAGGAAGGTTTAGATAAGTAGTATAAGGTTAATTAAAGAACAACAGTTATCTAAAAGCAGGATCTGTTTGTGTTGGGCAAAACACAATTTTAGAGGCTTTGTTACATGAGAATAGTTTTTTGGTTGTTCAGGTGGATTTTGTAATTGAAATATGTGAGGAACATGGATGATTGGTGAGGCTTTTGGAAGTGAGTGAGAAAGACAGTCTGCAATAAGGCTTTGGGGATTGCAAAGGTTGAGAGAACCTGGCTTTGGTTCTCAAAGGGGGAACTGATTGGTCAAAGGGATAAGTGGTCCTTAGAGGAGGAAGGAAATTCTTAATTGTCCTATCTGCAGCAAGAGGGATTTTGACTAACAGAGAATGCTGAAGAAAGGTACAAAGAAAGCATTAAAGGAGATATCAGTGGAGTTTAGAAGTTTATTCGATGATCTTAACCTAAGTGAGGGTTTGCCATGAGAGTGTGTATACATGTGAGACTGCTTAGATTTAGATATGTTCTGTAATTGGGAGGTCATGTTCGGAGTACTTGACTTTGAAGGACATCTGGACAGGTAATGGACTTAGGGCATTCAGTTGGCTGTGTATGTGTGTTGGTCATTTGGACAGAGTGTGAGAGGAGAGGAATAGGTGATTTTTGAGGGAACAGGAATTAGAAGGGGAGGATGAACATTGATAATGGAAACCATCCAACAGGAAGGAGCTGCCATTCATATAAAACTGTAGGCAGTCGTAGCTGGAGGACCCTCTTGTCTATAAGAAAGGTGGGGTAGTAGGTCTTTAAGTTTGGGGACAGAAGTATAGAGGATATAAGGCAGAGAGGAAAATGTTTTAAGTTTAAGGAATTGTTTGAGAATGGAAGGAAGGAGAAGATCCTGAAGTGGTTTGGTATAAGGACTGTATTAAGAGTGAGAAATTAGGGATATATGGGTAGAGGAAATTGGCCATGTGGTCAGAAAAAAGGAGCAACGATAGGCAAGGTAGTTTAAAGTGTGGTGTGTATGAGTTGGTGTGAGAGACAATCTAAGGTAGGTGACGTGGGGAGAGGACAGGTGATCTTTAGAAGGTAAGAACAGGTAAACTCTGGAAACTAAGGAGTGAGGCACTGTCAGATTAGCTATCAAAGAGGGAAAGACTCTGAAGGAGGAGGTTATTTATATATTGTAGCAGGTGGGAGGAAAAAGGGGAAAACAGGACAGGTCTGTAGGAATGCCTGGCCAATAAAAGAGGGGGGACTATTGCTTAATTCCTGGAGAAGGACAGTTTTTGTCAATTGTTGGGATTGTTGAGTATGAAGATCCATATATCTGAAAACAAAAAGTTCTTGGAAGTGGATATCCAGTAGTATTGAGAAGAAAGTGTCTTTAAAGTTTAGGACCGTAAAGGGAGTGGGGTTGTCAAGTATAATGGAGAGGGTAGCCAAATGGTTAGAGACCTAAGGGTGTACACAGATAACAGTTAAGGAAGCAAAGGTGCTTGGCTAAGTGGAAGATTCAGTTAAGATTTTTGAATGTTACTATGGGAGTCCCACAGACTTCTTAAGGTTGTAGGTTAGTCTTCAAATTTTACATAGTATCTGGCAGTCAAGACCTTTGCCTCCTTGGAACTTGTAGCTTATGAGCCCTTTTGGACAGATATGGAAAATTCTTAGGAAAGTAAAATCATTATTTATTTTATGAGATTTACCACGAAAGACACTGAAGATTAACTCGAGGAGTTTCCTCGGGTTAATTGGGGATTGGAGATTCTCTCTGCTCTTGTTCTTCTCCTTACTGCAGGTGTGTGCCAAATACACATTACACACAAATCTCATACCTTTCTCTGTGTGTCATGTGTGCACCTGTGTGTCTGAAACCAGGAAACAAAGTATCCTTTTACATTGCTCATCTCACTGTTCTTCAAAGAACAATTTAAGAGAGGATTTTGACATCTACAACACTTCAATACATATATATATATATATCTCCAAATTCACCATTCATCCTTGCTTGTACTTTACATACATAGCTGTAAATGGGGAAAAGATGTTCTCTTCTGGCTAAAAAAAGGGCATGATTATTTAATAATGAGTTCATACTTGCTATAGCATGGATTTGTCTTGACCGTTGGCAGGTTGGATGTTCTCTGCCTTCAATATAGTCTGAGATTCTCTAGGTTAAAGATCTTGCTTATTCCTTGACACTTCTATTCTCACGCTTTTTCTAGGAACACACAGTAGACTCAAGTAACTGATATTCATCCATTGAATTTATATAGGGTTAATTTCATACTTGAAGTGAACTGAATTGGAGCTTACTGCAATGCGGGTGTGTGCATATGAAAATTTCCAGAGAACAACTTGTGTCGTTTCACCCACATAGAAACACATAAAACTTTAATAGGAGTTCATTGGTTATGTACATGCCTGACATTGCTGGATCCTCAGATATTCACACACTCACCTCTTAATTTTGAAACAGTTTTTTTTTTTTCAGTTTGTGAAGAAATATGGAAACCTCTTTACCCTGGAGTTGGACAGCATTTCAGTGGAGGTTGTACCTGGACTGCTCTAATTAAAGAAATGTTTACTCACCTGGACCACAACTTTGTAAATCACCCTGTCAGTGCTATTCAAAAACATGTGATAATGGTAAGTTTCCTTGACCACTATAAGGTATGTGCTTCAAATTTTTTATGGTATATAAAAGTCATCTCATAACTGACAACCAGGTTACACTCGATAACAAACACCATTATAAAGTGTCATTATTTTGGGTTTGTGCTTTCAAACCTGTCATATTTTTTCCTTGTCTGTAGTGAATACTAATATTAAATGTAATTGATAGTGAAAGTGGAAACCCTACAAGAAAGTCAACTTCCTCAGAATGGCCAATCTAACCATAAGAAGTTCATAGGAATATATAAAATTAGGACAAAGCAAGTGTTTGAGTAGCTATTTAATATTATTGAGTGATGTTTTTATTTCTGAGTGAGAAAAGAATGGTATAGTTTAATGTTTTACAGTTATTATAATGTGCTATAAATTAAAAGAAATATAATATGTAAGTATCAGTCCAGAGTATCACTGGAAAGGAGAGGAGAGACAGGTCTAAGTTATTGAAGAGTTACATATAGTAAGGTTGAAAGGTCTTCTTGTATCTGATAATAGTAATGGCCATTTTTCTGGGACAGGAAAGGCCACACTGACATTGAAGCATGTTGAAAAACATTCTTGAAATACAAATTCTAGAATTCTATAGGTATTGCCTCTGCTTTAAAAGAATAGTCTGAGGATAACCTTCATCTTTGCCCCTGTCTTTCTGTTCCTTTGTTTTAAATATTCATCTACCTTGCCTTTTGGAAATTTTTCTCTAAATTTTAAGGTTCTCCTTGTATAGGCTCTCTCCTATAATGCCAAGAGTATCTACTGCAGCATCTCCAGGAGTGTACTCCTGGTATTTAGTTTAACATAAATCATTATTTACAGTTATGAGACTTATATCTAAAGTATGGTTTTGACATCAGGGACCCTTGAGTTTTATATACTTGTTTGGCAGCTACCTGTGTGTCTTTTCAAAGCTTGAATATATTCCCTGTTCCTTGGTTTTCCTACTGTATTAGTTTGCTTTCTGCTGCTGTAAAAAGCACCATAACAAAGGCATTTGTGGGAAAAAAGGATTTATTTTAGCATATGATTTTGAATTGTACTTCACTATTGATATAAGTCAGAGTAAGAACTGGAGCAGGTGTTGAAATGAACCATGGATAAACAGTATGTATTACTTAGCACACCCTTTCATGTTCAGATATCTTTCTTATACATCTCAAGCCCATGTACTGAGGGATGGTATCTCCATGGTGGCATGGAGAGTGGACCCTCACTCATTTATAGTCAATCAAGACAGCTTCTCATAGATATGGTTAAAAGCCAATCTGATTAGGCAGTTTTTCAATTGTGGTTCCCTTTATTTATGTGACAATAAACACTAATCAGAATACCAAGTAATAAAATAAATCTGATTTTTGTTTATTTTTTGTTTGTTCGTTTTGGTTTTTTGTTTTTGATTTTTTGTTTTTCCTGACAAGCTCATGGAATTTCTGTTTTAAATTACATAAAGAAACTTTATGGAAGTTCTTGATACTCTAAGATGTCAGTAACATTGACCATTGTTGGGGATTTTTGCATACATCAGTTCTCAGGTCTTTAGTATTTGCTGCAAGTTTATATAATGGGATCACCCTATTGTTATATTTAATTTCCATTTTGTAGGAGTCGTCTTATCTAATGGCCAAACATGGAAGGAGCAAAGGAGACTTGCCCTGATGGCCCTGATCAACTTTGGATTAGGAAAGAAGAGCTTGGAAGAGAGCATTCAGGAGGAGCGCTGTGGAAGCCATAGGAGAGAGGGAGGAAGGCATTTTAAAGGGCATGTCTGGGATACCATGAAGAGATATTTACTAGTTTCTAATTATTTTCTGGTTCTTATGAAATAATATTTGACCAGAGGTTTATTTTGACTTACAATTTAACAGTATGTCCTTCATGGCTGGGAAATTCTGGAGGTAGGAGAATACCACAGTAGGTCATGTTGAAACTACAGTCAGTGAGCATAAAGGATGCTTATGATAGCTCTCTTTCTTATGTAATTCAATCTGGTTACCCTATGAGGTAATTACTGAATTTAAAACTCAGCCATGTATCTTACTTTCCAGGTACTGGAAAAGTTCTTGATTCATGCCATCCCCATGTAGAAAACTATGGTTCCAGCCTCTCATATACATATTCTTTAATGCATGTTTTATGTCATATATAGTCAATTCTCTACAGAGAATAGAAACAAACCAATAACTCTGAAAGACTTATCTTCTCCTCACCCCACTTCCAGGACAGCCTTTTAATCCTCATTTGAAGGAGCTGCTGAAGTTACTAGATGAGGCCAAATATTTGCAGGGTTCAGTGATGACCAACAAAACAGAAGGAAGAGTCATTTCCTCTGATTTGGTTGGGAAACATGAAACTGGTACTGTATATAGAGTCTTCAATATTGTTTTTGCTTTTAGAAGTCTAAAATCTCACCTTTTAAATGTGAATTCAATAAAAATCCTTAAAATCAGTCTACAGACTGTAGGATTCTCCAAATTAAGGATTATTATGATAAGCATTTCTAACTTTCATGTAAAGCAATAATTATATATATTTGTAGCTATGCACCTTTTATATAATAATTATTGTTATCAATTTTAGTGATAATGTTATTGACAATTATTCCTAAAAAATATTGACTTAGTCTAGGTCTTTGGAAGATTCAAATTGGTGACATTTGATTCTTTAGTGTGTCTTTGCTATTAGATTGGCTTAATGATGTTTTGATCTACTTTGTCAAACTCATATTAATGTTATAAATACTATGTGACTAATTTCTTAGACAAATATATTATATGTAAATGAAGGGTAACTTCTTTCATCATTTCAATGTTTTGCATATGTGTATGCATGACTGTCTGTATGGTTGTGCCTCTATATCTTTGTATGTACATATTTGTAAGTGTGTGCAGGTACATATATGCAGCTGAATGTAGAAGACAGAATTCTACTTAGTATTTATTTCTCAGTCACTCTCCATCTTATTTTTTCAGGCATGGTTTCACATTGAAACTGCATCTCACCAAATCCACTAGAATGGTCAGCTAGCAAGCCCCAAAGATTCTCCTGTTGTTCCTCCCAGTGTTAGCATTAACACTGCTACACCTGGCATTTCTCATGGGGGTCAGCAATATGAACTCAGGTTCTAGTGGTCATGCAGCAAGTACATTACCAACCACATTTAGCACCTCATTTCCAGTTCCTTTTTTTTTTTTTTTCATTTCCAGTTCTTATGTCTTTAAATTTTTTCCCTCTTGCTGTATGGTTCTGACCAGAGTAGATAGTGGCTTCAAATTTCCTATAAAAGGCAGAATTTTACTACTGCTTCTTTTATTCCTGACAAATGTTTACTCTATGTTATTTAAAACCAAATTACTAGACACAAATTTCTTTCTTGTTGTCCTTATGTCTATTAATATTTTAGCCCAAACAGAGGAGGAGTAGATTGAGGAGGAGGCAAAAATAGGGGAGATAGGGGGAGGTACTGGAATAAGAAGAGGGAGGGGAAACTGTATTCAGGCTGTAAAATTAATTAGTTAATTAATTAACTAACAAATTAAAGCATTTCTCCCCTAAGCAGTAATCCGTCTCATTTAAATAATCTCCCTTATATTTTCAACTAATAATTTTCTATTTAAATTCTATGTCTTTATGGGGTTTGTTTGTTTGTTTGTTTGTTTTGTTGTTGTTGTTGTTGTTTAGCTTTTTGAGAAATTCATATGGTGTGTTTTGATCACATTCACATCATCCCTGATCTCCCAGATCATCCCCTACCTCTTTCAATAGCCACCTGCCTTTGCATTGCATTCTTTTATTCTGTTTGTTTGTTTATACTTTGCCAGTACCTCTTTCCTTAGGGCTAGAAGTTTGTCCCTCCCTCCCTTCTCCATGATTGAATTTGGTCTAGCATGTATGTAAACAGGCTTTGAGCCTGCTGTTACAACTACTGTGAGTTTCAGCGTGTAGTTGCTTTTTTAAATATTTTTATTAGGTATTTTCCTCATTTACATTTCCAATGCTATCTCAAAAGTCCCCCATACCCTCCCTCCAACTCCCCTACCCACCCACTCCCACTTTTTGGCCCTGGCATTCCCCTGTACTGGGGCATATAAAATTTGCATGTCCAATGGGCCTCTCTTTCCAGTGATGGCCTACTAGGCCATCTTTTGATACATATGCAGCTAGAGTCAAGAGCTCCAGGGTACTGGTTAGTTCATAAGGTTGTTCCACCTATAGGGTTGCAGATCCCTTTAGCTCCTTGGGTACTTTCTGTAGCTTCTCCATTGGGAGCCCTGTGATCCATCCAATAGCTGACTGTGAGCATCCACTTCGGTGTTTGGTAGGCCCCGGCATGGTCTCACAAGAGACAGCTATATCAGGGTCCTTTCAGCAAACTCTTGCTAGTATATGCAATGGTGTCAGCGTTTGGAGGCTGATTATGGGACGGATCCCTGGATATGGCAGTCTCTAGATGGTCCATCCTTTTGTCTCAGCTCCAAACTTTGTCTCTGTAACTCCTACCATGGGTGTTTTGTTCCCAATTCTAAGAAGGGGCAAAGTGTCCACACTTTGGTCTTCGTTCTTCTTGTGTTTCATGTGTTTTGCAAATTGTAACTTATATTTTGGGATTCTAAGTTTCTGGGCTAATATCCACTTATCAGTGAGTACATATCATTTGAGTTCTTTTGTGATTGGGTTACCTCACTCAGGATGATGCCCTCCAGGTCTATCCATTTGCCTAGGAATTTCATAAATTCATTCTTTTTAATAGCTGAGTAGTACTCCATTGTGTAAATGTAACACATTTTTTGTATCCATTCCTCTGTTGAGGGGCATGTCTGAAAGAAACTGCTTTCCTCGGAATCATCTGCTATCTCTGGCTCTCTCAATTCTCTTGCTGTAATGATCCCCAAGCGTTCAGAAGAGAAATTGTGATATGTGTGAGCTTTTCAGGGCTGAGCATGTTTATGCTTTTATCCTTTTTATTCTGACCAGTAACTGTCTAATTTTATAACATCTACTAAAATAGATGTTTTTTTTCTCTCTGAGAAGATTTGAGAGCTGACTCTGTGGAACATGGGCAGCAACTTTATATTTTACATTTTTCTTTTTGAAATATCATAAACTTGGTGTCAGATTTTTTACATCCAGTCTGATCATCTTTGAATATTGTATTTTGGTCCTGAACCCTAGGGAAAGACTATAGACTCAATCCAATTACAGTTAAAAGATATATTAATTACCTATTGAAGGACCATAATATCTGAGACAAAAAGGAGTCTGCTGTGGTAATGGGTGTGAAAGAAGAATTTTAAAAAGCTAAACCATCAGAAGACTTTGGATAGCTCCATAAGCAATTCAAGAGTTGGTTTACTCTTCAAGATTAGGTAGTCAAGGTGATGGGAATATCTGCATAAGTAGGTTACTGAAGCCAAAAAAGGTGTTAGCCATATCGTAAAAAGTAGATGGTCATGACTGTTCATTTTAAGATAGATGAGTTACTGAGTCAGGGTTATTTAGAACTTATCTTGCAGGAACTATACTCAGAGACAAATGGCTAGGGTGTCCCAAAATGGATGCCAATAAACCATAAAATAAATTCTATTGAAAGTAATCACAAATGTTTTATTTATGCTTTTATCAAAATCTTTGACACAGGAGAACTGACACACAATGAATTTTTGGTTTCTATTTTTCTCCATATCTGACATATTATTCAATATTTTTTCATTTTAACTTTTTATATATAATTAGATCATGAATATTTTTGTTAACTGAGTTTTATCTTAAAATTTTTAAATTTTTTATTGGTTATTTTATTTATTTACATTTCAAGTGTTATCCCCTTTACCACTTTTTCCTCCACAAGAACCCTATCCTCTCCCCTGTCTCCTGCCTCTATGAGGGTGCTCCCACACCTGCCCTCCCACTCCTGCTTCAGCACCCTAGCATTCCCCCACACTGGATCATCGAGCCTACACAGGACCAAGGGGCTCTCCTTCCAGTGATGCGCAATAAGGCAATACACTGGTACATATTCAGCTTTAGCCATGGTTCCCCCCATGGGAACCATATTCTTTGGTTGGTGGTTTAGTACCTGGGAATTGGGCGGTCTGGTTGGTTGATATTTTTGGTCTTCCTATGGGACTGCAAACCACTTTAGCAGTCCTTGTCCTAACTTCTGCATTGGGGTTCCCATGTTCAGTCCTCTGTTTGGATGTATACATCCTCATCTGTATTGGTTAGGCTCTGGTAGAGCCTCTCAGAGGACAGCTAAACCAGGCTCCTGTCAGTAAGCACTTCTTGGCATCAGCAATTGTGTTTGGGTTTGTTGTCTGCAGATGGGAAGAATCTTTAGGTGGAACAGTCTCTGGATGGCCTTTCCTTCAGTCCCTGCTCAACACTTTGTCCCTGCATTTCCTTTTGACAGGAGGAATTCTGGATTAATATTTTTGAGGTGATTGAGTGGCCCCATCCCTTATCTGGGGGATGTGTATATAAACTGGATATGGTCTGTACAGGTTCAATCTCTCCTTTGTTGGGTATGTCGGCTAATATCCTCCCTGTTGGGTCCTGGAAACCTCTTGAGTCCCGGACTCAACTTTCTAGTAGTTACTTTACTTCCCCCTCCGCCACTGCTACAAATCTACTCTCAAATTCCTGACCTCTGTACTTCTCCACCATCTCCTCCCATATCTGAACTGGCCCCCTTTTCCCTTACCCTCCTCTCTCCCTCCCAGATTCCTCTCTCCCTCTACTTCCCAGAGATTATTTTCTTCCACCTTCTGAGGACTGTAGCATCTACACTTTAGTGTGATCTTCTTTCTTCTTGGGTTTCATTTGGTCTGTGATGTGTATCATGGGTATTCTTTTAGGCTAATATCTACTTATCAGTGAGTAATACAATGTTACCATGTGTGTTCTTTTGTGACTGAGTTACCTCACTCAGGATGATATTTTCAACATTATTTAATTAGTGTGTAGAAATGAAAGGGTTGGGCAAGCTTCTAGGACCAGGTTTATAACATCCATAGGCTTCTCTTTGGGGTGATAAATGGCTTGTTGAAAGAAAATACAATCTAAATGAAAAGAAAACATACTTCTTACTTGATTCTGATATTGATTGGGAAGATGTTTATAATGGCCAGCTGCTCTGGATGTGTTGGGTTTGGAACAAATTGAGGAATGAGCAATCACACAGTAGAGGAAGTTAACCAAGATCAAAGTGTTTCATTTCTCATTTGCTATGAACTTATCTCAATTTATGGAAGGAATTTGTCAAATAAACTTATAATACTTATTTTTGCTCAAATCATTAGAAAACTGTGTTTTTGTCTCATTGTACATGTGTTTCTGATGATTTCCCTGAGGAAAATAAATCATGGCAGGGGAACAGAGAGAGAGTGAAAAGACAGCTGACACTTGGAGGATCATCAGGAAGACAGTTTCAAAAAGTGAGCACTTAACAGAAGCTTGGTGTAAACAATGAGTTACAACTGCAAATGTTTAAAATCAGATGCAAGTACAGAGGACAGTGGCTGCTGCATCATAGCAAGTAACAGTGACAGAAGAAAAAAGGAATGGTTACTTAAGGTCCAGCTGAGGAAAACCTACTTTAAGAGGACTTGAGGCGAGTATGACAGGAAATGCATTGGAAGATAGAGTCAGTGATGAAGCCATGGTTTTAAACTGGTACATATTACCTCTGGAATTCCTTGAGGTTATAGTCTGGTCATCAGTTTAAGAGTAGAAACATTCTGCATGCAATCTCATCCTCCAGGTAGGAGAGGAAGTGGCATGTACCATGGAGCAAGCAGTCCAGATTGCAAGAAGGGATATGAGATTCAGTATTTTTTCCCATGGAGGAAATGAAGTGTTCACTATGGAGTTGAGAGAGAAAACATAGCTCAGAGTAGTCCACAGTTTCACTGTAAGGAATGAGGGGAAAACCTGACAATCTTACAACATGGAGATCGATGCCATAGTGTCTCTATGATTGTCTTATTTCCCCCAACCAGTTATACAATGGCTTTCCATGGATAATGAAATATCTTCCTGGACCACATCAGAAAATTTTCAGGAACTGGGAAGAGCTGCAATTGTTTGTTTTTCATATCATGAAGAAACTCCAGAAAGATTGGAACTCCTATGAGCTGAGAGACTTCATTGATGTTTTCCTAATGGAAATGCAAAAGGTAAGGAAGATGCTGCCTGTGTCATCTTCTTATAGAAGAATTATGGGTTGAATAATTTCCACCAGATTCAACAAGTGACCACAACTTAATTTATTCAGTTACAATTCTGCAAAACAAATCTCCACAATAAGGTTTTCTATGTTTGCAGCATACTATGTGTGTGTGTATATGCTAGCTACTTTAGACAACTCGGTGAAGGCCCCATCTTCAGGACTCTTTCAGTTTCCAGAATGCATCTATATCCCTAAGCTTGTGGGTCATGCTAGTGCTTATCTCTCTATTTGTCTTTTCATAATTTCCCTCTGAATCTGATCCCATCCCTCTTCTAAAACCATCTTTCTCAACATTCCTCATGTTACCACCCATTCCTCATTTTTAGTGACCGCCCAAGCACAAAATTATTTTTGTTACTACTTCATCAATATGAATTTTCTAGTTATGAATCTTAACATAAATATCTGTGTTTATCTGGTGGTCTTGGGTGAATGCTTGTGAAAGGGTCATTCAATAACCAAAGACGTCACAACCCACAGGTTGAGAATTACCCCTTTAAGCACTCCTTAATTAATTAAAACAGGGCAATTTGGCTAGATTATATATTCTAATTTCAAAATCCTTATATTAGTCATATCTGCAAAAGTCTCTTTTGACAAAATATATAGTGAGCATGTGTTCTAATAATGAATGTAGATATATTGGTGAATCATTATTTAGTCTATCAAAGATGGATAAATATATGGCCAGTATTTTTATTTGTTTGGAATGGCATGAACTCAAGAATGCTGCACACCTAGGGAAAAACAGCCAGAGTGTAATGATGCTTGGTTTACAGCATTGAAAATGTTAAACTACTACCATTTCCTTGTACAGTCCCTATCTCTTACTCCTAACTGAAGTACTATACAAAGGTCAAAGGTAGCAATTAAGCTATAGAATTCTATTTCACTGTAAGTTGTATCTGACACCAGTTATTCATCCCCTCTCAGAATGAACTGGAAAATCTAAGAAACATTAAGTTTAGTACTAATATTTACCCCCAAGGTTGAGATGAGATTTTTACCTTCTTCTTTCCTCCTATTACCACTATCTATCCTTCTAGACAGGATTCAATTATATAGCCAAACTGGATGTAGTTTTTAGTTCAATAGTCTACTGGATAAATTATACCTTGAATCAACATTTTATTCTTTGGCATATGGAGTTCGGATACTTCTTATAGTAGAAAAAAAGGTGATTTTTTTTTTTTTACATTCTCTTCTTTCTTCATAATGGCATAGTAATCTGTATACATGTTATTTACTCATAGGAGATTATGATGGCCATATGGTGTTTAGGTATGTGCAAAACGATATTAACAAATTGAAGTTTCTGGAGGAAGGGTAAAGATGATGAGATTTGATAAGATATAATTGACAGAAAAAAGAGGTTATAACTATAAAATTTAATAAGTTGATGGCTTCATTGCACATGAGATTCAAAATGTCCTCTCAATTAATGTGTCTTATTCCCATTATAAAACATCCATCTGAAGAATGAAAATATAAAGTGACTTTCCCTTTGTCAGATATTTAGATGTGATAGTGTTGACACTGGGATCTAAGTGTATCAACATCATATCCTCTTTCCACTCTAATGACTTCTCAAGAATTTATAAGTATAAGAACATGGTAGTCTTGTGGTACCTCTGCTTCCTTGTGAAGTCATACAGAGGATCATTTTTCCTATGATTGTTTTCTTTTAAGTTCACTTCCCATGGTGGAGACCTTTTGGGTTAGAGACACAAATGCTCAGGAAAAATGGGTATATATTGTCTTTTCCAGTATCTAGAAAATACTACAAGTTTCAATGAAGAAAATCTCATCTTTAGCACTCTGAGTCTCTTTCTTGTGGGAACAGAGACAACATCTACTATACTGCACTTGGCTCTGCTCTACATGACCCTCAATCCAGAAGTACAAGGTGTGTGGTTTGACCTAGACCAGGTGGAATGGTCTTTCTGGAGCCTATATCTCAAATGGTGCTCGAAAATATAATTGTGGAATGGGAAAATGTGGAACAGCTGTGAGGTGATGAGCACTTAGGAATATACACATCCTGCAGATGTTTTGTCAGGACCATGATGGCCCTGTGTACACAGAGTAGAGAGACTGCTCCCTTAACAGGCTTGGAGTCTAGGTGAAAACAGAGGAGTCAAGTGAAACAATCATTCCAGGTGAAACTGTCATTGCCACATGAGCATCCCCTGATGACCCCCTGATTTTTAACTGTGTGTTGCCATTTCTTCCTTGATACTGTGCACCCTTCCAAGTTTGCTATCTGGCATCTTGTGATGTCACCTCTCTGACTTAGAGTCTCAATCCCACTGTCTTAGTTAGGGTTTCTATTGCTGTGAAGAAACACTGACCGAGATGAGTGCTATAAAGGGAAAACATTTTGTGGCTTGCAGTTTCAAAGTTTTAGTCCATTAGCACCATAATGACACATGGTGGTGTACAGACATAGTGCTGAAGGAGGAGCTGAGAGTTCTCCATCTTGATCAACACTGGGCACAGTTTGAGCATAAGAGACCTTAGAGCCCTGCCCCAGAGTTACAGACTTCCTACAGCAGAGCTACACCTCCTAACAGTGTCACTCCCTATGAAGCAAGGATTAATACACATGAATCTTTGGAGTCTTTGGGATTCATAACTATTCAAACCACTGCACTCACCAGTCTTGCATGTGGTATTGCTTCATTACATTTCTTCTCTTTGCATTGCCTTTATTCTTACCTAAAATTACCTTAAGACCTATGTTTCTCTGTGCCTAGAATGCACTGTTCTAGATTCTCCCTAATCTGGAAGAATTTTCTCAGGTGCTGACTACCTGAGACATTTTAGATTCCTCCTGGAATTTTCTGAGTTGGAAATTGTTGTCATTTTCTTTCAGAGACCCGGGATGCCTCTGTTGCTATACTTTGCTCACTGTTGCTGTCTCTCCTGGTTTAAGGAGTGTGGCCCATTTCATCTTTTCTTCATACTAGTTCTAGAAGATTATTAGGCAAGGATAGATAAACTTTTCTTTGTTTTTTCAAATTGGGAATAAAAAAATCATTAATGTACTATAACATCTACTTAGTAGTTTTAGAAAAACAGTTGATTAAACACCACGATGAAAATAGAACAATATAAAACTTACTAGATTTTTCTTCTTTATTTCAGAAAAATAGCAGAGTGAAATTGACAGTGATTGACTGTGGAAGGAAGGTGAGCCTTGCTGACCAAGATTCCATGCCTTACACTAATGCTGTCATGAGGTACAAAGGCTGGGCAACATCGTCCCCTTGAATATTCCAAGGAAAGTAACAGTTGACACCAAGTTTGCTAGATTCCACCTGCCACAGGTAACTATGCATTACCAAATACCCCAGTACATTTGGACATCAAGTTCACAACCTAACTTTTAAAGGTGATAGGTGTTCACACACTAGGAAATAATTTCAATGGGTGAGAGAGAATAAAACCCTCCATGTTTCTAAATGGATATTCACACAAGCTGTTTGAAGTGATGTTGATGGGATCTAAAACCAACCCTGGTCTGAGAATTCATCCTCTTAATCCATCCACAAGAGTTGCTTTATTTGACATTAAAGTATCCCTTTTCCATTTTACTATATGATTCCATGCTCAACTCCCTGTCTTTACAGACTAAATGCTGATCACATGACTCCTTATCTCGCTTGGCCACTGTCATCTCCTCTCTACTTCATAGAACTGCAGATCTATTCTTGCCGTATACCGAATATTCTTTGGGGATCTAGAATTATTTTCTAGGACTCAAATATATTGTTCTTGGGAATACTCACCAGCATTAGACCCAGAAGTGTATATCTACGTATCACAGCACAGCCACTTTCTCTGCACAGGCTGAGGAACAACCACTGTGACTATTCTTCTCTTGTCACTGAGAAGATCATTAGGTCTGGATTCCCCAAGTGCTGTTTTCATTTTTCCTACCTGTTCATTTATATCCAGGAAACCAATGAAACTTCGTCCACAAACTTTCAAGATCAGCTCTAACACCTTTCTGAGTATTGAGGAATCTAAATGGCTATGTGCAACACAGGATGTAAACAGTTGCCTTGGCAGCAGAAAGGCCTGGTTCCAGTGATGACTTCACTTTCTGTCACTATGGAAACATATTACCAAACCAATCAAGCTTCAGAGTCTTTATTCAGCCCACTTCATAGGATCCAAATGGGGATAAAATGAGATTATATTTGCATGGCACTACACTCAGAAATTAAGCTAGTCTTCATTAATCAAGCCAATATTTGTTGAACTTCTGAACATATTGGTTTGGACTTAAAGGAAAACTATAACAAGGAATATCTACTTAGAGGCCATGAGGACTTCCCAGAAGAAAATACCCTGCTACTCTGTGCATGATGACAATGGCAAGTGAGAGGCATGACCTGGAAAGAAATTATGCTGAGCTTTAGAAGTAGAAATATTTTGGAGCTGAAAGTTAAAGGGGCATTGAGAATTAGCTCTGTGTGTACAGGAAGAGAAACACACACAATAAGAAAGATCGTATTGAAATATTGTCTCGTTGAAAGCCTACAAGAATGTTACTATGGCAGGATCCTAGCTACAGGTGAACATTGGCTCTGGTGGAACATAGCATAAAAATTTTGCATTAAGAGTATGAGGAGCCTGTTTACCAGGTATGGGAAGTGAATGTGGAACAATAAAAGAAAGTCATGTGACAAACCCACCCAGGTTCCAGGCTGTGCTATCAACTCAAAGCTAGTCCAGGAAAACAAGGTGAAAAGTGTCACAGAGTTTGAAGGGATAAACTGGAAAGGCAGCAAGAGAATCCAGATTTAAGGAATGGTCCAGCTTTCTTGTTGGAATGACACCATGAAGAAAAAGTCTCATAACTAGGGACCATATAAGTACCTGCCTAGACAGGAATGCCTTCTGATGCATCCATTTATGTTTGACTAACCTTGGTGGGACTGGGTGTTATCCCCTTAACATTGGATGAATGAGAACAGAGAAGCAGAGGTGATATAACCATGGAACTGTTGATAGAGAGAAACAAACTCCTCATCACCCCTTGGATAGTCACAGATCCTTCCCTAGACATACATATACTAACCTCTTCCTATCAAGTAGAAATATTTTATAGCAAATAGTAGCCTAGCTCTGCTGATAAAAATTCCTATGATGCTACTGCAAAAATAGCAGGTATAAAGGACACATAGTGATATATGTTCAAATGTCAGTGGGAAAGTGTATTGGTAAGGCTGGAAAAGTTTAGGAAGTCAAAAATCTCAGACATTAGTGGTTGAGAGTCACTACCCCTGTTAATCTAACTGAGTGTGATCCATATTTCACTTTGCTGCCTTCCTTACAGAACCATGGTCCTAACCAATTTCACTGGGCTACACAGGGACCTGAAAGAGTGGGCCACTCCAGATGTGTTCAATCCAGAGCATTTGTTGGAGAATGGACAGTTTAAGATGAGAATTCTTTCTGCTATTCTAAATGGGTGAGTTGTTATGAACAGAAAAGAGTTCAAAGCTCCTCCTTAGCTCTTCTACACTCTTCACTCTGTAGACCTCTGCTTTAATTGTATCTTCTCCATGTGGCCCTGCTTGTTGCTTCATCTCACTGTTGCTGTGAACAGGGACTGCTTCAGATCACCCTTGTTTCTCTCTGGCTCTATTTTCTCCAACATGCAGAAGAGAGCCAAATGGTGCCTTTTCATCACAACGAAGTCTGAATGGCTACCATATTTCTAGAGTTTTTCAAATGATCAAAGTTATATTAAGGAGATGCTTTTTTACCTTTTACTCAGAAATAGATCTGTGTATTAGTAATAACATTTGATGAGACTATGAAGAAAGGTTTCATACTTAACACAATGAGAACAGGAGACAACAGTTTTAAATGGCACCTGGACAAGGCAATTCTTTCAATAAGTGTTAACCACCCTTTTAAAGTCCTTTTAACACATATGCATGGTAACAGGATAAAGGATGCCACCTGTCATAAACCATTTCTTACAAAGTAGATGGTATAAAGTGTAGGAATTCCTTCCAATATTTCTGCAGAGAATAGTCTCAGATTTTTATCATAGCACATACTTTAAGCCACATTGCTAAAACTTTTTCTGCTTCATGGTTATGACAAGAAATTCTGAGAATCCACTCCCCCTCAATGTTTGCTACAGTGATGGTTGGAGCAATCTTCAGATGCTCATGCCTTTAACATTTATTTGGGGGAATGGTTTACACATATAATGTGAGTTTGTAATCAAAAGACAACATGTAAGAATAGACTCTTCCCTTCAATCCTGTGGTTCCACCATATTAAACTAATGTTGTAATTCTTGGGTGACAGCCACTGCTCTATCTTGCCATCCCTACCAATGCCTTTAGACTGAGAAACAGCACCTTGAGGTAAGAGAATCTGCAATAGATGATTTGTCTTTAGATCTTAAAAGTCTCTTCCCTATAGGTGCTTCCTTTTCTCCTAGTGTATAGTCCCCCCGCCCCATTTTCATTAGCTTTAGATGATAAGAAGAGAGTAAGCAATGACTCACTGGTGTCTTGTTATTGAAATTGTGTTAAATCATTTAAGTACAGATTTTATTACCAAGTGCACTGTCTTAGTTTACTTTCTATTGCTATGATAAACACTATGATGACAAGTAACTTGGGGAAGACAGAATTTATTTCATCTTATAGTTTATAGTTCTTCAGTAAGAGAAGTCAGGTCAGGAACTCTCCTGACTGTTATACCAAGTAAGGGACAGGGCCATCTCTCCCGTTCTCATGAGTTTGGAGCCAGGCCTTCAGCCTGCTGTAGACAGCAGGGACTAAGGAGAACAGATCTACTCTGCTACCTGTCCAATATTTGCACAGGGGTGGAGGTAGGGGTTGAGAGGAGCTTTCCTGATTACTGCAGCAAGCAAGGAGTAGGGCTAGCTTTCCTGTTCTCACACCTGTGGGATGAGGCCTCAAACAATACCCAGGTAAGAGGTGGGGCCAATTCTGCAGAGCCTTCCCACATCAACATGTCCTCTCAGGCAGTAGCCCAGACAGTGAAGTCTGCCTGGCCTTTGGTGATAACAACCCCCTTCCCCTGCTGCAGAGCCACCAACCCAGACATGGCCCTCAATGGTCGTATAGGCCAGGACCTCATCATGGCCTTAGGTGACATCACCAGCTACTCACATCAGTCTGTTCATCACTAGACTTGAGTCTTCAGTTCTCCCTTTCTTCCTTGTGCACACATGATTCTGCTTCTCTTTCATCTCTCCACTACTTACTTGTTTATCTTAATGGCCACTTGTGTATCTGAGTGTCTAGGGTAATCTATCGAGTGGTCTCAGGTGTGCTGTGCCCTACCAATGCCATGTGGCACTGGGCAGTGGTCATCTCTTGTGTGGTCTGCCCACCCAGGTCTGCATGAAACCAGACTAGTGGGCATCTCAGGCTTGATCCCCAAGTATAGTTTTAAATCAAACCTTTCCATCATTGCAACAAAATACCTGACATAAAGAGTCTGAAGCAGGGAAATAATATTTGTTCTTAATATCAGACTTATTTATTAATTTAGACAAAAACTTTGTCTAAATTTTTACCATTGCATTATTGGGGCAAACTAAAATAGTTCCTGATCCTTACATCTCTATTTATAGAATAAAACTAAGGACAGCTTATGGTATGCCAGCCTTTCCTTCCTCAACAACAACTGGGTATTTCTTACTTGGTCCTCTTAAAGCATGCTTGTTCCTGCTGGATGATTGTCATGATTGTCCAGCCATGAAGACTGGGTAGGAAGCATCCTCTTTGCTTATTTTTCAAGTTAGAAAGATTGTTTGAAAATGAGAGGGTTAGTCACAATACCAAAGTGGTCCCCAATGAAGCTGGTTATTGAACATGGGCTTCAGGTCAAGTTTTGTTCTGGAAGAGGAATTCTTCTGATGAATCATGAGAATTTACAACAGAGTTGATTGCCATTTTACTGATAATAATGTCTAAGGGTTTCTACTGGTGAGATAGAACACCATGACCTTAGAGAAGACAGGTTTACTTTGGCTCAAAGCTCTCTAGTCACACTCAAATACTAAATGAAGTCAGGGCAGGAAGTCAAGCACATCAGGGACCGAGGGTGGGGACCAGGGACTGAAGTAGAGGCCTTAGAAAAGTATTGCTTACAGTCTTGCCCCTCATAACTTGTTCAGCTAGTTTTGCTTATACACCTCAAGACCAACTGCTGTGGGGTGGCATCACCCACAATGATATGAGCCTTCCCACATTGAACATGAATTTAAAATAGACAACACAAGCTTCCCTCACAAGCCAATCTGGTGGAGGTATTGACTAGATAGAGATTACCTATTCTACAATGACTCTACCTTGTGTCAAACTGGCATAAAAGTAGACAACAATACTGATACGTTGTCATTCCGACACAGAAACCCATCAATCTTGAACCACAACCTTTCCTTTCTTCTTTAGTCCCTAGAGCTCATGTTAATCTTATCTCACACTATAACACATTCCAACTTTTAAAAATCCCATAGCACAGTCTAAAAATTTGATCACTTTAAATTTCAGCCTTATTTTAAAAATTCAAATTTCAATATTTAAAGCTTCTCTGAAATATCAAAGTCTTCTCTAAACTTCCAAAATGTCTCAACTGTATGCTTTTGTGAAATAAAAATTAAGTCCTATACTGTATTATTTCAAGGAAAAATTCAGGACATACTTATATTTAAATCATAGCAAAAACAAATTTCAACAGCTCAGTGCCAGACTTCTGGGGTCCATCATCTTTTTGTCTCCATAGGATCTGTATAATCAACAAATAATCTGTCTCCCATATCAGGCTGGCTCCACTTCCCAGCTGCTGCTTCTTTGTGGTATTGTCTCTTGTTCAATAGGTTGGGAGTCTCTGCTGCCACAGGGCTGTATCTGAACATTGACTTTCTCCACAGACTCTGAATTTAACACATGGTGCCAAGCCTCAGCTTTTCTCCATGACTCCTCATGCCTTCAAAGCCATTAACACCCGAATGACTCTTATACTACCAAGTTCAGATGCCAACATGAGACATAGTCTTGACTCTTTCTGCATGACAGATACCGTGTGCTAACCCGGAGGAAATACCCCCAGATTTATAATCCTCAGTGATGCTGGTTTCTACATAATCATTGCTATCTTCTCAGTTCTAGCTAATTAGCACCAACTGTTCTAGTAAAAAGTGGTATTTTTCAGTCCTAGATGACTAGAACTAGACTATTAATTTAAAATACTGAATGTCTCTGAAAGAGTCTTTTTTTTAATTTTTAAAAATCTTTTTATTATCTTTTTTATACTCCATATTTTATCCCCCCTCACCCTGTCCACCCTCTGACTGCTCCACATTCCACACCTCTTCCCCACCCAACCCTGTCTATTTACATGCCCCCATGTAAGTAGATGGCCCATGTACTTGAATGCTCCCACCCCCACCTCTACCCCACCTGACTTCTAAACTCCCTGTTGCCTCCAGTCTCTTGAGGGTTAGGTACATCATCTCTGAATGAACACAGACCCCGAAGCCCTCTACTGTATGTGTGTTGGGGGTGGGGTGGGGTCTCATATCAGATGTTTCATGCTGTTTGGTGGTCCAGTATTTGAGAGATCTTGGAGGTCCAGATTAATTGAGACTTCTGGTCCTCCTGCAGGATCACCCTTCTCCTCAGTTACATTCAGCCTTCCCTAATTCAACAATGGGTGAGCTGCTTCTGTCCATTGCTTGGGTACAAATATCTGCATCTGATTCTTTCAGCTGCTTGTTGGGTTTTTCAGGGGGCAGTCATGATAGATCCCTTTTTGTGAGTGTTCCATAGCCTCAGTAATGTGTCTGGCTCCAGAACCTACTCTTGAGCTGGATACCACTTTGGGCCTATTGCTAGACCTTCTTTTTCCTTAGGGTTCTCTCCATTTCCATCCCTGTTATTTTTTCAGACAGGAACAATTATGGGTCAGAGTTGTGACTATGGGATGGCCCCCTCTCCCTTATTTGATGCCCTGTCTTCTGCTGGAGAAAGGCTCTATAAGTTCCTTCTCCCTACTGTTTGGCATTTCTTCTAAGACTCCCCCCCACACACACACTTCGAATCCTGGGAGTTTCTGACCTCCCAGGTGTCTGGTGCATTCTGGGGGGTGCCCCAACCTCCTATTTCCTGAGTTTGCCTGTTTCCATTCTTTCTGCTGTCCCTCAGGGCTTCAGTCCTTTTCCCTCACCCAATACCAGAAGAAATCAATCACAAGTGGGGTGAGAGGGAGGAATCTGGGAGAGAAAGTAGACAGGGCTTGGGGAGTTAGGGGGAGAGGAGAACCTGATCTGGTATTTGGTGAGGGAAAGAATCTTTAAGAAACTTTCAAACCTCCCTGTAAAATTTCACCACTGTGGCTCTATTGTAGCATTGCTTCCAGGATTCTCTTCCAAGCCCTCACAACAACTCAACAAACTTAGAACACTCAATGGCTTTTCTAGCCTAAAGTTTCAAGTCTGTCCACAATCCTCTGTAGAACATATGGTCAGATCTCCTACAGAAACCTGTCAGCAATCTCTCTATCTTAAAATTATCTTAAAAAATCTTTGTTGAATTAGCATAACCAAAGACAACTTTAGGAAGAAAGGGATTATTCTCCTTATAGCTCTCAAGACACACATCATCACTGAATGAAGTCAGACTTAAGGAAGAAACCTGGAGGTAGAAATTAAAGCCGAGACCATGGAGGAACACTTACTGTCCTGCTTTCCAAGGCTTGCTGAGCCTGCTTTCTTATACACACCGGTATCATGTGTCCAAGGCTGGCACCACTTATAATGGTTTGAGTGTGTCCACATCTATTACTAATTAAGAGTATGCAACAGACTTGACCCTTACTGGTGTTTTCTCATAGAGTCCCTAAATAAATCTAGCATGTGTCAAATTGACATAAAACTAGCTGGAATAGACCTGTAACATGATAAAGATAAAAGGAGTGGACTCATGTACCACACAGACACAAATTATAGCAACAGTGTTATTGTGACATGAAATTACATGAAGAGATTTTTCCTATAATACCTGTTTTATTTCTTTAACAGTCCATGGAAGTTAGAGTGCACAGTGCAAGCCTGAATACATGGTTAGTTTTGAACTAGTATTTAATTTCATGGTTAAAGATAAAGGTGGAAAATCAGCTTTAGAGTAGCCATGCATAATGTTTATTGCAATGTTTATGAAAATCCACACAATAACACTGAGTTCACATCAATTCAAGGTTTTTGTTTTGACTGCAGAAACAGAAACAGCTTTAATTATCTTCTTTATGTTTTTAAATAGTGACTATATATTATATCAAACTATATTATTTTCAAATATATATTTTATCAAAATATATAGTTACTATATATTTTTCTATATTTATAGTGAAAAATGTTTCATGCTTCTTTTCTCCTATTTTATAGTGACTATATATCACTTAAAAATAAAGGAAGGGGTGAGCAATGTACATAAGAGAGATTTCTGTGGTAATCATGTGTGGTACTATAGGACAAAAGTTTTGAAACAGATGTTTCTTTGGGGAAAATGGCCTCAAGTCCTTAGGGAGAAATTCAAGTTGAATCAGTTTACATACATGAACTTTTAAAACAAACATTGTTACTGTGTCCTATACTGTGTGTTATTTGGTCCTATTAGGAAATTAAAAGGCAAGAAAAAAATTCAGAACAGGTAGCAGCAGGGAATAGCTCCAAAAGAGAAACTAGAATTCACAGATTTTAAAAAAAAAAAAAAAACTTATTACAGGTGGAGAAATTTCACCAAGAGAAAAATACTCTTCAAAGACAGGTGGAGGGGTAGAGAAAATGAAGTCTTTCCTCTCTAGGGGGACTGAGATTTTAAAGGCCTTTTGTGGACTGGAATGAAGTATTTCCCTAAATTAGAACTGGTCAATTGAGATGAAGAATGCAAAGGTGACTTGCCCAAAACTTTTGATAAAAATTTCCTGATTAGCTAACATTTTTCCTCTGTGTGGAACCTCATATTTGTAGTCTGCAAGGTCTCTCTTGAACAAACAAAAACAGTGACTCCTTCCCAGTCAGGCGTTATGTTTTGGTTTTCCTTTCAGAACTCTATAAGGGATAGACACTTGCTTTTCAAGAGTCATCCTATGATTTTTTTAAACTTTAAAGTCATGAAATCCTGGCTGTCTGCATTCATTCATGATGAATCAGGATCAAACTGACAATGATATCTGCTTTTCCTCATGTCTCACTTCCCACAATAAATTTGGGTCAACCAACTCCTGAAAAAAAAATGTAGAAAATGAAGGCCGGCAACCTGAAAACTTAATACGTACCTTCTCTCCTATACAGGAAGTGTAGGAAGTTTACTTCCTCTCTGTCAAATGACCATTACCTAAGAGGAATAAGGAGGCTTGATCTTTGATTTTCATAAGCCTCTCTTCTTCCATAGGCTCAAAAAAAAAGGACTGTGAACATATTTGGATTCAAATTTTCCCACTGTCTCCTATAGGATATATCCTATATATCCTATGTATCCTATGTATCCTATGTATCCTATGTATCCTATATATCCTATATATCCTATATATCCTATATATCCTATATATCCTATATCCCAGGGGATATTGAAGTCATTGCTTCCTGGTGCAAACACATTAGGTTCTTTTTTTCTATGGCTCTGAAGATTTAATATTCCCCAGACTTTTATGGGGACAACTGAGTGGTAACTTTGGAAAAATTTTGAGTGCAGTTTGCCACATCTATAAGAAGATACAGGAGGAATGGTAGAGATGTTTAGGAGGTAGGTTTATTCTTACTTCCATGTGACCTCTGTAGCCAGTCTAAAGGACAGTTCCAGCCTTTATTTCAGTGAGAATAAGATAGTGCGGTCTAATCTGTCTCAAGGAGAAGCCAGGCAGATAATGGCACCCCTAGCCCACCAATGTCCTAAATTCCTCCATTCAGTTCCATTTTTAGAGTCACCCTGAAGAAATCAATACCACTGACATCAATCAAGGTTGAAGAGTTAAGTGGGCATAAGAGAAAGATGACTTTTACTTCAGGCAGACTTTACTGATACACTTACTTGTTTGGATTTTCTTTTATTGGTTGAAAAGCATCAATAATTTTGTCACTGAACAACAGACTATAGTATCAATGATGTGTATTAACTGAGTTTTAAAAGCTTTCAGGCTTTCTCTGTCACCCCTGGATACCCATTTCTACCATCCTACACCCTGAACTAACCAAGAACTACTTGCCCATGAAGCTATTGGACTTGAAATTTAGAGCTTCCAGATTCTGTGCTTTGAATAATCAAGGTAGACGACAGATGTAAATGAGCAATTGAATACAAATTTAAGGGTCAACTCAAGACTTGAAGAAGGCACTTGAGATACCAGTCCCTGGAGCCACTATACTAGCTGAGAATATGACTAGTCTTCTGTTTTGTTCCTGCAGGAAAGTGAGTTTGCTCCAGAGAACAACTGGGCATGTCTGAGCTGTTCATTATCTTCACTCCTCTTATGCAAAACTTTACTTTCAAGGCCCCAATCAATCAGAAGCTGAGCCTGAGTTCAGAAATGGCCTCACTCTTTTCCCAGTCAGCTATCACATCTGCTCTGTCCCTCAACAGTGATGTCAAAGAAAAAAAGAGAAAGAACAAGAAGAACTGACATACACCTGGTGCTTGCTCACATCAGCAGTGAAAGACTGAAGGCAACAGAGGAAAGACAGAAAGATGTCCTCTAAGGAATTGGATATAGTTCCTAGAAAACTATTTATCTCCATATTGTCTCTTGATAAATCACATATGTGCTCAGTGACACATCTTTTTATCTAAAAGGTGCAGAAAATGATTATTCTTTTCATAAAACACTTATATGAGTCAGAGGAAATCGAGGAGCAAAAACTATCTAAATTGTATATAACATCATAAAAACTATATATTTAATTTCCATCTTTTACTCATCCCATCATATATGTGTACTTTTTCTGGCCTGTTCAAGTAATTTATCTAAAGGAGGAAAAAATGAGTAAGAGTTAGACTTAGCCCCTGGGAAAGCTTCAGTGGCTGGCCATAAAGGCCCTCCCAACTGGCAGATCTATGGTTGCCTCATCTTGCTCTGCCTGAATGGTTCTCCTGGAAGTCAACAAGGCAGAGTGATTCCCTAAGGTAGGAAAGTAAGCGGTGTTGAAGTAGTTCCACGGCTTACATATGGTAGAAAGACCTTAACAATGCCCTAGCATCAACTAGGCTGTGATCACAGATATTCAAATCATGGAAGTGGGTTTGGTAAGCACATGAGAAAAAATTTCTCTACACAACACCTTATAGCTTGGAGTTTTCCTTTAAATATGTATGTCCTGCCTTCCCACATAAGACTAAGCTGTGTAGGTATAAACATCTCTTGCAACTAACTAGTCTGTACACTTTATTGAGTCACATCACAGGCCTGAAATCACAGGTTTTGCAAATCATCAGAAATGGCATAATGATGCCAGATCCTGGTAGATGTGATCAGTGGAAGAGAAAAGGCAGTTTCAAGTGCCAAACATACATAAGTTAATTTGAATAGGCTGCCTTAGTGGTAGAACTGAACCAGAATAAATCTTCTGGGACATCTGGCAATCTCTGGATGTCTGTCTTTAATTTCACACCAGGTGGTACAATTACAAGCCCAGAAGAGCTGTCACTATCACAGTGCAAATTATTTGTGTCTTAATGGCATCCATGTGTGAGAGAGTTCCATCTTTCCTAGGCCTGACTACTGGGATATGATTTTAACATTCCTACATGCCCTTGTGATCTCAGTCATGCTGATCAGTTTATAAAACAGTATGCTTCCTTCTCCAAAGAATAATCCATTTATCAGTCTGTGCTGTGGGGTGATCCTAGATAGATGTTACTATGTTGTAGAGGAATTATCCCCTAACTAACTGATTAGATATTAAAGATGACAAGAAGCCAATTGCTGGGTGAAGAGGAGCAGGTAGGCCTTTTGGTCCTTATGTCAAGGCAAGGAGCAAGAAGAGCACAATGTAGACCAGGAACACTTAGAATTGATGGCAGATTCCACTACCTAAAGATTTCCAACATAAAATAGTTGATGCGTTTAGGATGATAGATCCCATGCCCAGCACTTGTGTCATCTGTTGATTTTTACCTAAGATTGTCTGAGGTTTTCCATTTGCAACAATTCAGGTGGGCTGGAGAGAAAGAACTTAACCCAGGAGAAGGGTGGGAAATCAGTCAGGCTTTGGAACAAGGAACATAGCATGTAAGAGGTTACATTGTCCCTATCTTAGACAGCAAATGGCAATATGGAAACAACCCCCATTTTGTGTGAGGCTTTCTGCTCTCTGAGCACATCTGGAGAGAATAACACAAACTACTCAGTATGTTTATCTTTGCCTCTCTGCCCTGTCTTGAGCCATGAGCTATCTTGGAATAAAAGCTTCATAGAAGCCCAGTGAAGGGCTCTGGAGTTTTATTGTTCAGTTTAATGTCAAATTCTACTTTAATTGTTCTGTACTGATCACTTTCAGGGCACATCAGTCTTCCCCTTTTCATTTCTGTCTGATATGTAGCATGTAAGCACTTTGACAGCAAATAATTACCAAAAATTGAGTATTAATCTTCTCTCCAACCCTCTACTACAAAAACATAGGCTTGGTGTGCTACACTCAAATTTAAAGTTAGGAAAAAACTTTAAGGTCTTGGAAAAGAGAAGAAAAAGGGGACCCAAAATGCCCTTAGTATTTACAAAATATGTCCTTTTTGATATAATTGCAATCCACACACCATGAGGAAGTCCAGGATATGATAGACCCTAGGCAAGTTCTAGACTGGTGATTAAGTATCAAAGATGGATTTGTCTATTAGGAGCCAGCTCTATTAGGAAACTCAAGAGCTCTAGGCCTGCAGTCTAGTCCTTTTGTTGTCGAATTGCTCTGGCTAGAATGACAAGTACTATATTGAATAGGCAGGGAAAAAGTGGGCAGCCTTATCTAGTCCCTTATTTTAGTAGGATTGCTATGAGTTTCTCTCCATTTAATTTGATGTTGGCTACTGGTTTCCTCTAGATTGCTTTTAATATGTTTAGTTATGGGCCTTGAATTACTGATCTTTCCAATTATCATGAATGGGTGTTGGATTTTTTCAAATTCCTTCTCAGCATCTAATGAGATGATCATGTGGTTTTTGTCTTTGAGTTTGTTTATATAGTGGATTATGTTGTCGGATTTCCATATATTAAACCAACCCTGCATCCCTGGGATGAAGCCTACTTGGTCATGATGGATGATCGTTTTGATGTGTTCTTGGATTCGGTTTGTGAGGATTTTATTGAGTATATTTGCATCGATATTCATAAGGGAAATTGGTCTGAAGTTCTCTTTCTTTGTTGGATCTTTGTGTGGTTTAGCTATCAGAGTAATTGTGGCTTCATAGAATGAATTGGGTAGAGGACCTTCTGTTTCTATTTTCTGGAGTAGTTTGAGAAGAGTTGAAATTAGGTCTTCTTTGAAGGTCTGATAGAACTCTGCACTAAACCCATCTGGTCCTGGGCTTTTTTTGGTTGGGAGACTATTGATGACTGTGTCTATTTCTTTAGGGGAAATGGAACTGTTTAAATCGTTAATCTGATCCTGATTTAATGTTGGTACCTGGTATCTGTTTAGGAAGTTGTCCATTTCATCCAGGTTTTCTAGTTTTGTTGAGGATAGCCTTTTGTAGGAGGATCTGATGATGTTTTGGATTTCCTCAGGTTCTGTTGTTATGTCTCCTTTTCCACTTTTGATTTTGTTAATTAGGATACTGTCCCAGTGCCCTCTAGTTAGTCTGGCTAAGGGTTTATCTATCTTGTTGATTTTCTCAAAGAACCAGCTCCTGGTTTGGTTGATTCTTTGAATAGTTCTTTTTGTTTCCATTTGGTTGATTTCAGGCCTGAGTTTGATTATCTCCTGCCATCTTATCCTCTTGGGTGAACTTGCTTCCTTTAGTTCTAGAGCTTCTAGGTGTGCTGTCAGGCTGCTACTGTATGCTCTCTCTAGTTTATTTTTGGAGGCACCCAGAGCTATGAGTTTTCGTCTTAGGATTGCCTTCATTGTGTCCATAAGTATGGGTATAATGTGGCCTCATTTTCATTAAATTCTAAAAAGTCTTTAATTTCTTTCTTTATTTCATCCTTGAGTAGAGTGTTGTTCAGTTTCCACGTGAATGTTGGCTTTCTACTATTTATGTTGTTATTGAAGATCAGCCTTAGTCTGTGGTGATCAGATAAGATGCATGTGATAATTTCAATATTTTTGTATCTGTTGAGGCCTGTTTTGTGACCAATTATTGGTCAATTTTGGAGAAGGTACCATGTGGCACTGAGAAGGAGGTATATCCTTTTGTTTTAGGATAAAATGTTCTGTCTATTAAATCCATTTGGTTCATAACTTTGGTTAGTGTCCATGTGTCTCTGTTTAGTTTCTGTTTCCAGGATCTCTCCATTGGTGAGAGAAGGATTTTGAAGTCTCCCACTGTTATTGTGTGAGATGCAATGTGTGCTTTGAGCTTTGCTAAAGTTTCTTTAATGAATGTGGCTGCCCTTGTATTTGGACCATAGATATTCAGAATTGAGAGTTCATCTTGATAGATTTTACCTTTGATGAATATGAAGTACCCCTACTTGTCTTTTTTGATTACTTTGGGTTGGAAGTCAAATTTATTCGATATTATAATGGCTACTCCAGCTTGTTTCTTCAGACCATTTGCTTGGAAAATTGTTTTCTAGCCTTTACTCTGAGATAGTGTTTGTCCTTTTCCCTGAGGTGGGTTTCCTGTAAACAACAAAATGTTGGGTCCTGTTTGTGTAGCCAGTCTATTAGTCTATGACTTTTTATTGGGGAATTCAGTCCATTCATGTTAAGAGAAATTAAAGAGAAGTAATTGTTGCTTCCTGTTATTTTGGTTGTTAAAGTTAGGATTCGGTTCTTGGGGCTGTCTTCTTTTAGGTTTGTTGAAGAATTACTTTCTTGCTTTTTATAGGGTGTAGTTTCTGTCCTTGTGTTGGTGTTTTCCCTTTATTATCCTTCGAAGGGCTGGATTCGTGGAAAGATATCGTAGAAAGATTTGGTTTTATCATGGAATACTTTGGTTTCTCCATCTACGGTAATTGAGTGTTTTGTTGGGTATAGTAGCCTGGGCTGACATTTGTGTTCTCTTTGGGTCTGCATAACACCTGTCTAGGATCTTCTGGCTTTCATAGTCTCTGGTGAGAAGTCTGGTGTAATTCTAATATGCCTGCCTTTATATGTTACTTAACCTTTTTCCCTTACTGCTTTTAATAGTCTATCTTTATTTAGTGCATTTGTTGTTCTGATTATTATGTGTCGGGAGGAATTTCTTTTCTGGTCCAGTCTATTTGGAGTTCTGTATACTTCTTGTATGTTCATGGGCATCTCTTTCTGTAGGTTTGGGAAGTTTTCTTCTATAATTTTGTTGAAGATATTTGCTGGCCCTTTAAGTTGAAAATCTTCATTCTCATCTACCCCTATTATCAGTAGGTTGGGTCTTCTTATTGTGTCCTGGATTTCCTGGATCTTTTTGAGTTAGGATCTTTTTGCATTTTGCATTTTCTTTGATTGTTGTGTCCATGTTCTCTATGGAATCTTCTGCACCAGAGATTCTCTCTTCCATCTCTTGTATTCTGTTGCTGATGCTTGCATCTATGGTTCCAGATTTCTTTCCTAGGGTTTCTATCTCCAGTGTTGTCTCACTTTGGGTTTTCTTTATTGTTTCTACTTCCCTTTTTATGTCTTGGATGGTTTTGTTAAATTTTATCACCTGTTTGGTTGTGTTTTCCTGTATTTCTTTAAGGAATTCTACCTCTTTAGCAGTGTTCTCCTGTATTTCTTTAAGTGAGTTATTAAAGTCCTTCTTGATCTCCTCTACCAGCATCATGAGATAAGATTTTAAATCTGAGTCTTGCTTTTCAGGTGTGTTGGGGTATCTAGGACTGGCTGAGGTGGGAGTGCTGGGTTCTGATGATGATGAGTGGTCTTGGTTTCTGTTAGTAAGATTCTTATGTTTGCCTTTCACCATCTGGTAATCTCTGGAGTTAGTTGTTATAGTTGTCTCTCATTGGAACTTGTTCCTCCTGTGATTCTGTTAGCCTCTACCAGCAGACCTGGGAGACTAGCTCTCTCCTGAGTCTCAGTGGTCAGAGTACTCTCTGCAGGCAAGCTGTCCTCTTGCAGGAAAGGTGCACAGATATCTGGCATTTGGACCTGCCTCCTGGCTGAAGATGAAGGCCTAAAACTGAGCCTGTCCTAGAAGATGTGTTGCCTCTGCAGTCTGCATGCTCACCTGCACAGACTGGTCACAGGGGGACATGGGACCTGCTCTTGTGGTCAGAGCCCTCCCAGGCAGACGCCTCTCCTCTGGTGGGGAAGGTGCCTGGATGTGTGGAGCCCGAAATGGGGTCTGTCCCAGAAGCTGTGTTGCTTCTGCCTCTCCCAGAAACCGTGTAGCTTCTGTAGTCCACACTCTCACCTGAGCAGACTAGTCTCTGAGGGATCTGTGACCCAAGGTGGCTCCCTCGCCTGCCCTGGCAGAGCCCTCCTGTGGGACACCTCTCCCTTGGCGGGGAAGGTGTCAGGGTGTCTGGAGCCCTAAACGGGGTCTGTTCCAGAAGCTTGTTGCTTCTGTCTGTCCCAGAAGCTGTGTTGCTTCTGCAGTCTGCTTGTTTACCCATCGCAGTCCTTGAACTGACCTTTGCAGACTGGTCTCTAGTAAATGTTCTATTAAACATTCCTTCCTAGCACTCACTTTGTCCATTACAATTTTAAGTTAAATTGGCAAACAGATCCATCAGACTGCAGACTTGCTTCCCTTGATTAATCCAGTTTTAGAATTGGTAGGTTCTTTCTTTCAGTGTCCATAGCTTCAATACATTCTTCTGCTTCTGCCACAGGTTCCCTATTTTCTAATGATTCATACACTTTAGACTCCCAACTATGATCATCTGTTCAGTAGCAGGTTTTTGCCTTCAAAATAAAATAAAGCAAAATAATAATAAATAAATAAATAAATAAATAAATAAATAAATAAATAAACAAAAAGGAGTATCAGTACTTTTCCTTTCATTTAAAATATGTGTTCCCTGGAAAGAGAGGCCCATTGGACTTGCAAACTTTATATGCCCCAATATAGGGGAATGCCAGGGCCAAAAGAATGGGAATGGGAGGGTAGGGAAGTGGGGGGCGGTATGGGGGACTTTTGGGATAGCATTGGAAATGTAATTGAGGAAAATATGTAATAAAAAAAAACAGTGGGAAAAAAAAAAAGAAAAGAAAAAAAAAGAAAATATGTGTTCCTTCTCCCTGGGCATTTGCCATTTCAGTACCTCTTCATGTCACATTAACTTACCAGGCTGTGCCTCATTGTGATCTATGATGTCCCTGAACTGCATGAAGCCACAGAATTACACTGAATCTCATACCTTGACATGAAGTGGAGGGAAATATAGTATCTCCTTGATGGAAGCCAATTACAAACCACTATCAGAATTAAAAGCTTTTTCCAGAATGCAGTTTCAATTCTCCATGTGCCCCTGATTCTTGGAACTTCAGAGAATCTACACTGCACTGGACAATAAATTCAGTTGTTGATGATACCTCATAGGAAGTAAGTGAAAAGTGAGAAAGTTCTTGCTGTCAATGAAATACAGAGTTGAAATAGGGTTAATGTAGTAAATACAGTTTACTCAGACCATTAGACCAAAGTGTGAACACTTTGCCCCTTCTTAGAATTAGGAACAAAACACCCATGGAAGGAGATACAGAGACAAAGTTTGGAGCTGAGACAAAAAGATGGACCATCTAGAGACTGCCATACCCAGGGATCCATCCCATAATCAGCCTCTAAACGCTGACACCTTTGCATACACTAGCAAGATTTTGCTAAAAGGACCCTGATGTAGCTGTCTCTTGTGAGGCTATGCCAGGGCCTGGCAAACACAGAAGTGGATGCTCATAGTTAGCTATTGGATGGAACACAGGGCCCCCAATGGAGGAGCTAGAGAAAATGCCCAAGGAGCTAAAGGGGTCTGCAACCCTATGGGTAGAACAACAATATGAACTAACCAGTACCCCCCGGAGCTCGTGTCTCTAGCTGCATATGTATCAGACAATGGCCTAGTCAACCATCAGTGGAAAGAGAGGCCCATTGGTCGTGCAAACTTTATATGCCTCAGTACAGGGGAATACCAGGGCCAAGAAGTGGGAGTGGGTTGGGGAGGGTTGGGGTGGAGGGGGAGGGGGACTTTTGGGATAGCATTGGAAATGTAAATGAAGAAAATACCTAATAAAAAAATGAACAACAACAACAAAAAGATAAGTCATCTATGTATTGAAATGGACTCAATTGCAAGTAAAACCTGGACAAAGCTCTAGTTGTAGCCAGGATGTGTTTGTTACTATCATTAGAAAAAAATCATTAAAAGTAGTTATCAATCATTGTTTAGTTGGAGCCCCTGCTTCCCCCCACTCCCACGCGCATAAATGAGAAAAGCCCATCTACCCTCCTTCTCCCAACCCTGCCCACACTGAGAAAACTCTGAACCAAGGAATTGTGCAGAAAGGCCAGTCCCATATTTCTGTCAGCCTAGGCAACACACCTTTATCACATGACCAGTCTGCCCAAATGCCTGCCCACAGGCTTAGCTTTTGACCATACCTAGACATAGCTCCAGCTCCTGACTGACATGTCATCAATGCCTCCCCAACCCCTAAGGTCTATACAACCTCCCTACCCTAGCCAGAGCATGGGACTTCCCGGGTCCACCTGGGATCAGCAGCAAATAAACCTAGATTTATCTGTTTTTAATCTGGTCTGATCTGGCCTTTTGCATCAGTGGAAACTATCATCAGTCCTGACTAAACCAAGTTGATAAGATTCTTGGTGAAGGCATTCTAGGAAGAAGAGCTAGTAAGTAAGCATAAGGATGAATAATGAGATTTGATATCAAGGTAGCTCTTTGTTGTCTCAAAGTAAAATTTCAAATATTATTGTAAATGGATTATCAACCTTTTGTCATTCTGATTAGGTTTGGATATGTGACACTATGATAGAATACATCTACTCACCTGGTGTGTTCTTGTTGAGAAAAATTTCATCATTTCCCTAATGCCACTATATATTAATGATATCTCTCTAAAAGTGGACAAGCAAATTATAAAAACATTTCTTCTAATAGGGAAGAGTATTTGGATCTGTACTCTGAAAAGAGAATGAACAATACATTGCAGTCAATTTAAAGATATTTATTGACCATGTATATTATGTCAGCTATTCAGTAATTAACATAGGAAGATACAGGACCATCCCACCGCAGAACTCTACCTAGTCCTGCTGTAATTTGGAATAAGGGGAATAAGCAGGCAAGAAGCTCATCCACAGTTTCCAACTGGAAAAAAGTAAGCAAGAGACAGGATTTATCAAGCATATAGAGCTCCAAACCCCTTTGCTCACCTTTATTGGCTGCATAGCAAATTTCATAGAAAGGATTAAACCTCACTCCTGTTCCACTTCAGTAAGAGCTCTGCTTCCCCAGGCTGGGGGTGGGGTGGGGGTGGGGTGAGAGTTGCTGCTTTTTCCAAGTGTTTTGTGTTTTTTTCTTCTTCAGTAAACCTTTATTTATTACATTCTGTTAGAATAATTTCTAGAGGGTTCTATGAAATATTTGGAGTTTTAGAAATGATTTTGTTTTATCAATTATAGACTTTCTCTTATTTGTCTTGTAGGGGGAGTGATTCAAATATCTGTAGTCTGTGAGTATCCCCATGTGTCCAGCAGGATGGTAGGGATCCATATGCTCAGGGAGAAGGATGGCAGTGGCAAATGAGAAGTTAGTTTTATAGATTCATGTGTGTGAGAGTTATCCCAGTGAACCATAATGGGGACTGGCAGCAGTACACTGCTTCTCCAGAGGGATGCTGCCATCTCCAATAGCTAGAACTATGATCTCTGTGTTTGGATCTCATCTGTGGAATCACTTCAAGTATAAGAATCATAGCTCCTCATGGCTGCTTCAGTTGCATAGCGGTGTCTTTGATGCCTGTGTCTGGCTACCTGTATCATGTTTTCAGTGGATTTCCTTCTCACAATACCAGAGCAGTTGGCTAACCTCAGCCTCAACATGCCCCAAGGCCAATCTCTGTAATTAATGAGGTGCCATTTGGAGGCAAGTGTCTGACTGTCTCTACTATGTTGGTGTCAATGTTGAGTGCATATTGCTGCCACAGAATCACTGTGCTAGCTACCCCATGGACTACAAGAAGATTAGATGGAGTTATTGCGGAGAATTCTGAGGTCCATAGATTCTAGGAACTCTTGGGGAAGTGTAGTAATTTGAGGAAAATACTTTGTCCTGCCCAACTACTCAATTACCTAATTACTTTCATTAATACATTTCCTATATTCAAGTTACCTCAGCTTCTGATGTTGGTTAGTTTAGAAATGAGGATCTAGAGACAGAACACATAGGTCCTTCTAGAGAGCTGTGTATATCCTGCTCCTTTTGAATTAAGGCTATAATTTTCCTGGAACTCCTAGCATCAGAGTCTGGCCTATGGTCGTACCTAATATGACAAGTTTGTTCAGCTCCTTCATAAAGCCAATACAACAAACAAATGATAATGAAAATCAGAGAAGGGATATTTGATCAATGTAGCAATTGAGGAAGAAATAAAATAGTAGAGTCACCTCACCACATCACCAAGCAAGTCTTTTGTGTCTTAACAAGTTATCTACTTTTAAGCAAGGACCAGAAGCATGAACAATTAAGCAATCCTGGTAAAGGCAGCCTAACACCTCTGGTGACTTTCCCTGCACCCTGACCCCACAACTCCCATCTCCTATGGATCCCAAAGATCTCCCCCATTCTAATCTTCCCCCACCAACTTGTTGCATTCTCTTAAACCCCAACCCCAGAAGGCACCCACTTTTAACCCAAGTGCTCATGCAGGGTAACAAGTAGGCTGAAGGTAGAACAACACCTCATCTCTCTTATTGCTCCTGAGATCCAACAGTCACCCATTCACTCCTTATCTAACCCTCAGGTCTGTAGCAGGAAATCATCTTCTATCACCTTTTCTACTCTGACTCTGACACCAATGGATTACAATGATCTTCCCCAACATCACTTCTCCGAACTCATCCCACTATCTCAGCCTCCAACCCTAGCAGGCATTCACTAGGAACACACCAAATAAACAGAATAGAGAAATAGGTAAGGTAACTGAAAAGCCCCACCTTTCCCTCCTCCACTGAAAACTAATCCCTCAGTCTCATTCCTTAACACTGTAGCAGAACATCACCTTTAGTCTTCCTTCACCCATTCCCACATCTCCTTTGGATACCACCAATCATCCCCTCCTTACCTCCTTTCTCCCATGCCAAAAAGAACCTCCTACTAACCCACAGGCCATGACAGGGTGAATACCAGGTTGTCTATCTGTCAATCTTCTCTTCTTGCTTTGTTGCCCCAGATCCAATCACTAGTTCTGCAGTAAAACATCCCTGGAAGCCTTCCCTTCTAAAAGTCAATAAAAAGGAAATACACAATATACCCAAACTTATTGAACATAATGAGAGTGATGCTAAGAGAAAAGTTCATATACTAATTGCCTACATAAAATAAAATAACAACAACAAGAAAACATAGATACTTGCAACAAAACATAGATACTTGCAACAAAACATAGATACTTGCAACTTAAAAGCACACCTGAAAGCTCTAGAACAAAAAGCAGCAAGCACACACCAAGAGGCAAAAAAAACCAGAAAACAAAAAACAAAAACTGAGGACATAAATCAATAAAATAGAAGCAAGGATGGTAGTATTAAAAAAATTAGTGGAACAAAGGTTGGTTCTTTGAGAAAATCAACAATATCAAAAAACTGTTGTCCTAACTAAAAAACAGAAAGAGAATATCCATTTTTTAAAAAAATAATCATGAGTGAAAAGGGACATAACGACAGACATCAAGGAAATACGAAGAATCAAGAACATATTAAAAAAATAACCTGTACTCCATCAAATTATAAAATCTTAAAAAAAATGGATAAATTCTCAATAGGTATTTCTTACCTAAGTTGAATCAATATGAGATAAAAAACTTAAATAGACCGATAGCCCACAGTGAAATAGAAGCACCCATTAAATGTTTCCCAACCAAAAGGAGCCCAGACCCTGATGGTTTTAGCACAGAATTCTACTGGACATTTGAGGAAGAGTTAATGTCTATACTCCTCAAATTATTCCATGAACTAGACACAGAAGGACATTGCCTATTTTATTTTATCAGCTCCTAGTTACACTGATACTCAAACCACATAAAGACTCAACAAAGAAAGAGAACTATAGACCAATTAAGCTTATGAACAAAGATGCAAAAATACTCAACAAAGTATTTGGAAATTAAATCCAAGAACACATACAGAAGAGCATCCACCATGACCAAGTAAACTTTATCCCAGAAATGCATGGACAGTTCAAAATACAAAAATCAGTAAATGAAACTGAAAAGAAAGTGAAAGAAAAAAAAATCCAATGATCATCTCATTAGATCCAAGAAAGCCTTCAACAATATCTAACAATTCTTCATGTTTAAAGTCTTAAACAGATTGGGGATACAAGAGAAATACCAAAGCATAGTAACAGCAGTTTACAGCAAGTCCATAACCAATTCCAAGTAAATGGAAAGAAACTCAACAACATTAAAAATAAAAACCCAGTATGCCTCCTATACACAAATGACAAGTGTACTGAGAAAGAAATCAGGGAAGCAGCACCTTTGACAATAGCCTCAAATAATATAAAATATCTTGGGGTAATTATACCTAAGAAAGTAAAAGGCATGTATGATAAAAACTTCTAATATTTGAAAAAAAACTTGAAGATGATATCAAAAGACAGAAGGATCTCCATATCAGTAGGTTTAGTATAACAAACATGTCCATCCTACGAAAAGCCACCTAGAGATTGAATGCAATCTCCATCAAAATTACAAAACAATTCTTTATGGACCCTAAAAGGACAATTTTCAACTGCATACAGAAGAACAAAAAATCCAAGATATCTACAGCAATCCAGAACAATAAAAATACTGCCATGTCTCACCATTCTAATTATAAGTTGTACTGCAGAACTTCAGCAATAAAAAATGCATGGTATTAGTATGAAAATAGACATACTGATCAATAAAATCAAATTAAAAACCTAGACATTAATCTACACACATAATGGACACATGTCTTTTGGCAAAGAGCCAGAAATATACACTGGCAGAAGGGAAGCATCTACAACAAATGGTGCTGGTCAACCTTGATGTCTGTTTGTAGACAAATGCAAATAGATTCACACTTACAACCCTGCATAAAACTCAAGATCAAGTGGATCAAAGATCTCTACATAAAACCAGATACACTGTACCTGATAGCAGAGAAAGTAGGGAATAGCCTTGAATGCATTGGCATAGGAGATGATACACCGAACGGAATACTGATATCACAGGAACTAAGATCAGCCATTGATAAATAGTGCATCTTGAATTTGCAAAGCTTCTGAAAGACAAAGGATGATGTCAATAGTCCAAAGTAGCAGCCTACAGAATGGGAAAAGATATTTATCAACTCCACATCTGACAAAGGACTAATATCCAAAATATTTAAAGAACTCAAGAAACTAGCTATCAAAACAAACAAGCGAACAAACAAACAAACAAACATAAAACCCAAATAATCCAATTGAAAAATTGGGTGCAGATATACAGAATTCTTAATGGAAGAATATCAAATGATTGAGAACCACTTAAAGAAATGTTCTACATCCTCAGGCATCAAGAAAATTCAAATCAAAACTACTTTGCAACTTCATCTTATACTTGTCACAATCAACAACATGTGCAACAGCTCATGCTGATAAGAATGTGGAACAAGGGGAACATTCCTCCATTTCTCAACAGAGTACCTACTTGTACTGTCACTATGGAAATCAAATTTCCACAGAAATCAATATTTCTGGTTCCCCAGAAAGTTGAGAATCCATCTACCTCAAGACCTAGCTACACCTCTCTTGCACACATACCCAAAGGACACTTCATCCTACCACAAGGATACTTGTTTTTGTTCATTATAGTTCTATTAATAATAGCCAGAAACTGGAAACAACCTAGATATCACTCAACAACAATAAAAACAAAAACAATTAAGAAAGTGTGGTATATTTACACAATGCTATATTTACTCATTTTAAAAAAGACATCATGAAGTTTGTAGGAAATGGATGGAACTAGAAAAAAACAATCATGTATGAGTTAACCCAGACCCAGAAAGATAAATATGATATGTATTCACTTATTAGCAAGCTACAATCTGTAGACTCAGGAAAATTAGGTAAGGAAGAGGAAAATGGAATAAATTTTACAGCAGACTGGAGCAGGTGGAAACAGAAGTGGGGATATCATCAGGCAAAGGGACAATTTGGTGGAAGGAGCAACTGTAGAAAATAGAATTGGGGGCATTTGGAGGGTGGCATGGAAACCTAGTACAGTGACAACTTTCTGGAATCGATGAAGGTGATCCTAATAAAGACTCAGAGTTATGGGAGATACAGACTTTAAATTGGCCAAGACTTCCAGCAGTGGGACTGCATTGCATCCAGTTGAGTTGTTGGACAAAGAGGTTCCATTGAAATCCCCAAATAACCTAGTCAGATGAGTTGCTCTCAGCAAACTGAAAGTGGAGCCCTATTGCCTAAGACAGCATCCACACAACTCATTGAATATGGAAAAGTCAATCTTTTACCTACATGAAGCCTTTTCCACTATGTTCTAGTCTCTGTGTTGCAGAAAGGTACTCTTCAGGCTATCAAAAAACTTGAATACCAACCCACCCACAAAATATTTGCCCTACAGTCTGTTCTTCTTGTAAGATATGGTACAACAATGGGGCACTTGTGATAACAGAGAGGTAATATCTGCTTTGACTTAAGACCCACTCCACAAGAAGAAACCCATATCTAACACTGCTTGGACAACCCAGCACCAGAGACTAGATAGCCTGGAAACCAGAGTCTGAAAAGATGTTCTGTTAAATGACTCCTAATAATGTTTTGCTATACTTATAGATCAGTGCTTTATACAGTGATCATTAGAGAGGCTTCCTCTGGCAGCAGATGGGAACAGATGCAGAGGCACACAGCCAGACCTTATGTGGACTGAGTCTAAATGGAATGTCTCCATCAAATCCCTACCCTCAGAACTTAGCGACTCCTGTAAAGGAGGAGGCAAAAGAGGGAAAGAGCCAGAGGAAATGGTGGACACCAGGAGAGCAAGGACCTCTCTGAATCCCCTAAGATAAGTAAGTACCTATGAGCAAGCACAGATTCTGCAGCAGCAAGCACAGGGCTTCCATGGGTCTGGGTTAGAGCCTCTGGACACGGATTTCAGCTATTAGCTTTGTATTTTTTATGGGACTCTTGAGTGAAAGAATGAGTGGGTCTCTGGCTCTTATGTTTGTTTTTGGGACTCTTTTCCTACTGTTGGGTTGCAGTGTTCAACTTTGATACCCTAAGTTTTGTCTTGTTTTGTTATCTCTTAGAAACCTGTTCTTTTCTGAGAGATAAAGAGTAGATTCACAGGGAAGGGCCTGTTGGGAGAAACTGAGAAGAGAGGAAGGAGAAATTATCATCCGGGAATAGTGTATGAGAAAATAATCTGTTTTCAACAAAAGGAAAAAAAATCAAAAGAGGATTGAAAGAATACAAACAAGCTAAGCTTTGTTAAGCTTCTCTTCTTATTCCTCTGTCTCCCTCTTAAGATCTTGGAGAGTTAGAAACTTCAATTTATCTTTTTTTTTATCAATAAAAAGTTTGTAAGCAGAATGTATATCTATATGTTTAGTGCCTATGCATGTCTAGCCTGATACGTGGCTTAAGGGTCTCCTATATGTGGCATAGGGTGGAAAGTTGCATGCTGGAGACCAAATGTGCTTGGAGATTCCCATGGAAGAGCTGAGAGAGAACAAGCTGGAGATCTTGATAGAAAGTGGAACAAACCAGATGCAGAAAGGTGAAGACAGCTTGTTTTCTGTGGTACTAGACTAGATTAAACTGTGTTTGAGTAAATGGGCTCACGGTCTGGGACTAGAAATGGAACTATGGAAGGAAAGGAGCAAATCTTGAGGAAGGTACAAGGCCAAAATGCAGGAGGGGATAATCTGGGGAAGAGCAGGACCTACAACAGTAGTGTAGGGAATGAGTGGAAATATATGCATAAATATTTGTGAAAATACATGGACATGAAAGTGCCCATTATTCAAATCCACTAAATTACATACTAACCCTAAAAGATAATAGGGAGGGAGGAAGAATGCAAAGTGATGATGGAAAGGTTTCTTAGCATGGACAAGGGCCGCAGTGTTCGGTTCTCTAAAACTACAAAAGGGAGTAGGGGAGAATCAAGACCACGGTGTTCTTTCGGTGAAGAAATCTGTGGATTCACTTAATTCACTCTGAACCAAAGCACTGAAAGCTAGTGAGCTCTTATAAAGAGGCCAGAGCGCTCCCTGGCGTACAGCCCAGAAACATTGGCTGATACTGTTCCTGTTTCTGAAAATTGCATTCAGTGGTGAAAGATTGTTTATAAAACGGGAGATCAGATGCACATGATATTCTCTGGGTTGCACGAAAATCACAAGCCTAGAACCAGAGAAAGACTTTGTTTATGAGCAAGGTTCTTAGCTAGTCCCTACATGCTCAAGTGGATTCTTCCTGGAATCAACCCCTTCCCCACCCCCAGTCTCCAAAGGCTAAGACTTGGAACTTGGAGAAGGGCGTGACCGAGAGCCTTGAGGCGGGGCCAAGGGGATGTTTGGGTCCTTAGGAAGACTGGGTAAAAGTGAAAGAGCTCTGGGGACAAAGCTCTGTTAAGACTTAGGGAAGCAGATAAACAAGGCAGGCCAAAGTTGCTGAAGTGAATAGAGCCAGGAGGAGGAGTTGCTGAAGTGAATAGAGCCAGGAGGAGGAGTTGCTGAAGTTAATAGAGCCAGGAGGAGGAGTCTGCAGGCGACAGATAGGCGGGGCCCTGTAGGGATTTGGGGGTTTAAACCACAGGCCTGGTTCATTCTGGGAACTACAGGCAGTGTCCTTGGGAACTGCCTCAGTTCAGATTCTCATTCCTCCAAGAGCCTGCTCTGATATCAGCCATGCTTGCGGCAGCCGGCTCCCTAGTGGCTACCATTTGGGCTGCGCTCCATCTCTGGATTTTGCTGCTGTCTGCTGTCACCTTTCTGTTCCTGGCTGATTTCCTCAAAAACCGTCGCCCCAAAAACTACCCGCCAGGGCCAATGCGCCTGCCATTCGTGGGTTGCTTGTTCCATTTGGACCTCAAGCAGCCCCACCTATCCCTTCAGCAGGTAGGAAGAGGCAACACTGCCTGGCTGCATCCTGAAACTGTATATTGCCACCAGGAACTGGGGGACTTAGCCAAAGGCTGTTGCTGACAGCCCACTAACCCAGAGATAAGGTCTTTCAGGTTACAAACAGTTGTAGATTTTCTTGATATCTGTCGATGAAAGATTCCCAGTGTGATTTTATGGCCAGAAAACATACTGTCTCTGATTTTAAAGTCTTTTAAGTATGTCAAGGTAGATTTGATGACACAATAATTTATCATCATAAACACGTTATGTTGGAGTAAGAAATGGGATGTCCCAGATGTTGGTTACAGTACCTAACCAGTTTTGTTTTGTTTTGTTTTGTTTTGTTTTGTTTTGTTTTGTTTTGTTTTGTTTTGTTTTGTTTTGAATGTGTGTTCTCCTCTTGACCTGTGTACATATCAGTTCTCTGATTTGTCTTATTGAACCTAGTTTGGTCCTTTTGCATCTTTGATGACTGCTCACCTACTGACTTTATCAAATCCAGAGAAAGATGCACTGAAGTTTCCAGCTCCACTAAAAGTCTGCCTGTTTTCCCACGCAGTTGTTGAAGCTCTCCCGCTTGTCCTGGACAAACGGTTATGAGTACATAGTACCCATATAGGACTGGAAGGTCTTTCTGCTCTATGACCCTCTTCCTACGTGATATTTCTCGTTATCTACAGTAATTTTCTCTGTTTAGATAGTGAATACTCTGCCATGTGTGACCATCCCTGTCACTTTCCAGTATTTGTGAAGATTGGCTATGTCTGATTATTTATTGCTAATTTGAGGATTTAAACCCATATTTTTCCTTTTGTTCTCCCACTCATTTTTTTTTTTTAATTCTGCCTTCTCTGTGTGGTTTTTAGACACTTTCCAAATACTTGCCTCTATTCCTATTTGCTCTTTTCTCATATCTCCTGGATATCCTTGTATCATCCTCCCAGCAGCTGCTCAGTGTTTGTTATTCATTGTTCACATGCAGCTGACAGGATTTTGTGAACACTATTTTTTCAGGGGAAGCAAAACAACTACAAAACTAGAGGACCCTATCCTCCCTCTACGGCGCAGCTGCCTAAGGTGTTTCCTCCACACACACTATGACCCACACCAGACACTAACCTGCTCTTCAGTGTCCTGTGCAGCTGGAACGTAAAGGCAGAAAAGCCTCTTGTCTTTGCTCCTTACTCCTCCCCCCATAGATTCACTGTTGTTTTGGTTTTTGTTGTTGTTGTTTTGTTTTTGTTTTTGTTGTTTTGTTTTGTTTTGTTGACATTTCATGTTCAGTTTTGTTTTTTTTTTTTCTGACCTTCAGTACTTGCTTTCCCTATTTCTTCAGAGGAGGCTTTGGCAGAAGGAAATTTCTTACCTTTACCCCACCTCAGAATGCCCCCCACTAATTCCCACACTGTCTTTCTCCTGATTGTGGACTCTTGCTTGTCAATCTGCTGCTCTTAACAGATTTAGATGTCTCCCACTTCACTCTGGACTTTGTAGTTTCTGATGAGAAATAATTTCCAATTTCTTTCTAAGTGACATCCCCACCTCCCCCCGGCCATCTACTTTCAATCGGTTTTGTTTATTTTAACTTTCATTTTGATTATGATGTTTATTTGGTTTTTGATTCCTTTGCAGATTTTATGCACCTTTTACATAGATTTTTTTTATGTTGCCAAATTGAGAAGTTTCAGCTATTCTTCACACAAATTATTGTCTATATCCCCCTCCACACAAATACACATACACACACTATTTTTCTGGAAAAGTTATTGACTATACCTGCCTCCTGTTTTTCTGGGGCAATTGGATGTTGATGAATATTTTTATTTCATATATATGTCTGTGTGTGTGTGTGTGTGTGTGTGGCATGTGTGTTCATATACATGTGATATATATATATATATATATATATATATATATATATATATACATATATATATATATAATCAATACTAATTAAAGAAGAAGAGGTCATGAATTTTAGAAAAAGGAATTAGGGATGACCCTGAAGGGGTTGGAAGGTAAAGAGAGAGGGGTGGAATGATTTCAATACATATTTGTGTATGAGATTCTAAAAATCAAACATTTATATTTAAAAAAATAAAACAAATTCAGATTATTAGCCCTTCTCCCCTCTGCTGGTGGCAGGGTAAATTGGAACACTTTTTTCTCTCTTCTCTCTGTGTATCTCTGACACTTCTTAGGCTTAGGAACTTAAAGTCAGGGAAGTCTTTCAAGGTCACATTGGTTGGAATTTATGGCTCAGTGCCATGCCTCACTGATTCTAGGTGTCTTACTTTTGTTTATTTGGAACATTCACTCCTTCAATCTTGCAGCACTTGTGGAAAGAAGACATTAACTTTAGTACCTAGGTTTAGAACACTGGTTCTCAACCTTCCTTATGCCCTGATTCTATAACACAGTTTCTCATATTGTGGTGACCCCCAAGAATAACATTTATTGGTTGCTATTTCATAATTGTTTTTTTAAATATATTTTATTACGTATTTTCCTCAATTACATTTCCAATGCTATCCCAAAAGTCCCCCATACCCTCCCCCCTCTCCCCCATTTCCCTACCCACCCATTCCCATTCCCATTTTTTTTTTTTTTTTTTTTGGCCCTAGCGTTCCCCTGTACTGGGGCATATAAAGTTTGTGTGTCCAATGGGCCTCTCTTTCCAGTGATGGCCGACTAGGCCATCTTTTGATACAAATGCAGCTAGCTAGAGTCAAGAGCTCTGGGGTACTGGTTAGTTCATAATGTTGTACCACCTATAGGGTTGCAGGTCCCTTTAGCTCCTTGGGTACTTTCTCCAGCTCCTCCATTGGGAGCCCTGTGATCCATCCACTAGCTGACTGTGAGCATCCACTTCTGTGTTTGCTAGGCCCCGGCATAGTCTCACAAGAGACAGCTATATCAGGGTCCTTTCAGCAAAATCTTGCTAGTGTATGCAATGGTGTCAGCGTTTGGAAGCTGATTATGGGATGGATCCTGGGTATGGCAGTCTCTAGATGGTCCATCCTTTCGTCACAGCTCCAATCTTTGTTTCTGTAACTCCTTCCATGGATGTTTTGTTCCCAATTCTAAGAAGGGGTACAATGACCCCACTTTGGTCTTCATTCTTCTTGAGTTTCATGTGCTTAGCAGATTGTATTATATATCTTGGGTATCCTAAGTTTTGGGCTAATATCCACTTATCAGTCAGTACATATTGTGTGAGTTCCTTTGTGATTGTGTTATCTCACTCAGGATGATGCCCTCCAGGTACATCCATTTGCCTAGGAATTTCATAAATTCATTCTTTTTAATAGCTGAGTAGTACTACATTGTGTAAATGTACCACATTTTCTGTATCCATTCCTCTGTTGAGGGGCATCTGGGATCTTTCCAGCTTCTGGCTATTATAAATAAGGCTGCTATGAACATAGAGGAGCATGTGTCCTTCTTACCGGTTGAAACATCTTCTGGATATATGCCCAGGAGAGGTATTTCTTGATCCTCCGGTAGTTCTATGTCCAATTTTCTAAGGAACCACCAGACTGATTTCCAGAGTGGTTGTATAAGCTTGCAATCCCACCAACAATGGAGGAGTGTTCCTCTTTCTCCACATCCTCACCAGGATCTGCTGTCACCTGAATTTTTGATCTTCACCATTCTGACTGGTGTGAGGTGGAATCTCAGGGTTCTTTTGATTTGCATTTCCCTAATGATTAAGGATGTTGAACATTTTTTCAGGTGCTTCTCAGCCATTCAGTATTCCTCAGGTGAGAATTCTTTGTTCAGTCCTGAGCCCCATTTTTTAATAGGGTTATTTGATTTTCTGGAGTCCACCTTCTTGAGTTCTTTATATATATTGGATATTAGTCCCCTATCTGATTTAGGATAGGTAAATATCCTTTCCCAATCTGTTGGTGGTCTTTTTGTCTTATTGACAGTGTCTTTTGCCTAGCAGAAGCTTTGCAGTTTCATGAGGTCCCATTTGTCAATTCTTGATCTTACCATGCAAGCCATTGCTGTTCTGTTCAGGAATTTTTCCCCTGTGCCCATATCTTCAAGGCTTTTCCCCACTTTCTCTTCTATAAGTTTCAGTGTCTCTGGTTTTATGTGAAGTTCCTTGATCCACTTAGATTTGACCTTAGTACAAGGAGATAGGAATGGATCGATTCGCATTCTTCTACATGATAACAACCAGTTGTGCCAGCACCATTTGTTGAAAATGCTGTCTTTCTTCCACTGGATGGTTTTAGCTCCCTTGTCGAAGATCAAGTGACCGTAGCTGTGTGGGTTCATTTCTGGGTCTTCAATTCTATTCCATTGGTCTATTTGTCTGTCACTGTACCAGTACCATGCATTTTTTATCACAATTGTTCTGTAGTAAAGCTTTTAGTCAGGCATGGTGATTCCACCAGAGGTTCTTTTATCCTTGAGAAGAGTTTTTGTTATCCTAGGTTTTTTGTTATTCCAGATGAAGTTGCAGATTGCTCTTTCTAATTCGTTGAAGAATTGAGTTGGAATTTTGATGGGGATTGCATTGAATCTGTAGATTGCTTTTGGCAAGATAGCCAGTTTTACAATGTTGATCCTGCCAATCCATGAGCATGGGAGATATTTCCATCTTCTGAGATCTTCTTTAATTTCTTTCTTCAGAGACTTGAAGTTTTTAATCATACAGATCTTTCACTTCCTTAGTTAGAGTCACGCCAAGATATTTTATATTGTTTGTGACTATTGAGAAGGGTGTTGTTTCCCTAATTTCTTTCTCAGCCTGTTTATTCTTTGTGTAGAGAAAGGCCATTGACTTGTTTGAGTTAATTTTATATCCAGCTACTTCACCAAAGCTGTTTATCAGGTTTAGGAGTTTTCTGGTGGAACTTTTTAGGGTCACATATATATACTATCATATCATCTGCAAAAAGTGATATTTTAACTTCATCTTTTCCAATTTGTATCCCCTTGATCTCCTTTTGTTGTCGAATTGCTCTGGCTAGGACTTCAAGTACAATGTTGAATAGGTATGGAGAAAGTGGACAGCCTTGTCTAGTCCCTGATTTTAAAGGGATTGCTTCAAGCTTTTCACCATTTACTTTGATGTTGGCTACTGGTTTGTTGTAGATTGCTTTTATCATGGTTAGGTATGGGCCTTGGATTCCTGATCTTTCCAAGACTTTTATCATAAATGGGTGTTGGATCTTGTCAAATGCTTTTTCCGCATCTAATGAGGTGATCATGTGGTTTTTGTCTTTGAGTTTTTTTATATAATGGATTACGTTGATGGATTTCCCTATATTAAACCAGCCCTGCATCCCTGGAATAAAACCTACTTGGTAGGATGGATGATTGCTTTAATGTGTTCTAGGATTGGGTTAGCGAGAATTTTATTGAGGATTTTTGCATCTATATTCATAAGGGAAATTGGTCTGAAGATCTCTATCTTTGTTGGATCTTTCTGTGGTTTAGGTATCAGAGTAATTGTGGCTTCATAGAATGAGTTGGGTAGAGTACCTTCTGTTTCTATTTTGTGGAATAGTTTGTGAAGAACTGGGATTAGATCTTCTTTGAAGGTCTGATAGAACTCTGCACTAAACCCATCTGGTCCTGTGCTTTTTTTGACTGGGAGACTATTAATGACTGCTTCTATTTCTTTAGGGGATATGGGACTGCTTAGATCATTAACTTGATCCTGATTTAACTTTGGTACCTGGTATCTGTCTAGAAATTTGTCCATTTCGTCCAGGTATTCCAGTTTTGTTGAGTATAGCCTTTTGTAGAAGGATCTGATGGTGTTTTGGATTTCTTCAGGATCTGTTGTTATGTGTCCCTTTTCATTTCTGAGTTTGTTAATTAGGATGTTGTCCCTGTGCCCTCTAGTGAGTCTGGCTAAGGGTTTATCTATCTTGTTGATTTTCTCAAAGAACCAACTCTGCGTTTGGTTAATTCTTTGAATAGTTCTTCTTGTTTCCACTGGGTTGATTTCACCCCTGAGTTTGATTATTTCCTGCCGTCTACTCCTCTTGGGTGAATTATTTTCTTTTTTTTTTCTAGAGCTTTTAGATGTGTTGTCAAGCTGCTAGTGTGTGCTTTCTCCAGTTTATTTTTGTAGGCACTCAGAGCTGTGAGTTTCCCTCTTAGAAATGCTTTCATTGTTTCCCATAGGTTTGGGTATGTTGTGGCTTCATTTTCATTAAACTCTAAAAAGTCTTTAATTTCTTTCTTTATTCCTTCCTTGACCAAGGTATCATTGAGAAGAGTGTTGTTCAGTTTCCATGCGAATGTTGGCTTTCCATTATTTATGTTGTTATTGAAGATCATTCTTAGTGCATGGTGGTCTGATAGGATGCATGGGACAATTTCAATATTTTTGTATCTGTTGAGGCCTGTTTTGTGACCAATTATATGGTCAATTTTGGAGAAGGTCCCGTGAGGTGCTGAGAAGAAGGTATATCCTTTTGTTTTAGGACAAAATGTTATGTAGATATCTGTTAAGCCCATTTGACTCATAACTTCTTTTAGTTTCACTGTGTCCCTCTTTAGTTTCTGTTTCCATGATCTGTCCATTGATGAAAGTGGTGTGTTGAAGTCTCCCACTATTATTGTGTGAGGTGCAATGTGTGCTTTGAGCTTTACTAAAGTGTCTTTAATGAATGTGGCTGCCCTTGCATTTGGAGCATAGATATTCAGAATTGAGAGTTCCTCTTGGAGGATTTTACCTTTGATGAGTATGAAGTGTCCCTCCTTGTCTTTTTTGATAACTTTGGGTTGGAAGTCCATTTTATTCGATATTAGAATGGCTACTCCAGCTTGTTTCTTCAGGCCATTTGCTTGGAAAATTGTTTTCCAGCCTTTTACTCTGAGGTAGTGTCTGTCTTTTTCCCTGAGATGGGTTTCCTGTAAGCAGCAGAATGTTGGGTCCTGTTTGTGTAGCCAGTCTGTTAGTCTATGTCTTTTTATTGGGGAATTGAGTCCATTGATATTAAGAGATATTAAGGAAAAGTAATTGTTGCTTCCTTTTATTTTTGTTGTTAGAGTTGGCATTCTGTTCTTGTGGCTGTCTTCTTTTTGGTTTGTTGAGGGATTACTTTCTTGCTTTTTCTAGGGCGTGATTTCTTTCCTTGTATTGGTTTTTTTTTTCTGTTATTATCCTTTGAAGGGCTGGATTCGTGGAAAGATAATGTGTGAATTTGGTTTTGTTGTGGAATACTTTGGTTTCTCCATCTGTGGTAATTGAGAGTTTGGCCGGGTATAGTAGCCTGGGCTGGCATTTGTGTTCTCTTAGTGTCTGTAGTACATCTGTCCAGGCTCTTCTGGCTTTCATAGTCTCTGGTGAAAAGTCTGGTGTAATTCTGATAGGCCTGCCTTTATATGTTACTTGACCTTTCTCCCTTGCTGCTTTTAATATTCTATCTTTATTTAGTGCATTTGTTGTTCTGATTATTATGTGTCGGGAGGAATTTCTTTTCTGGTCCAGTCTAATTGGAGTTCTGTAGGCTTCTTGTATGATCATGGGCATCTCTTTCTTTAGGTTTGGAAAGTTTTCTTCTAAAATTTTGTTGAAGATATTTGCTGGCCCTTTAAGTTGAAAATCTTCTGTCTCATCAACTCCTATTATCCGTACGTTTTGTCTTCTTATTGTGTCCTGTATTTCCTGGATGTTTTGAGTTAGGATCCTTTTTCGTTTTGTATTTTCTTTGATTGTTGTGTCCATGTTCTCTATGGAATCTTCTGCACCTGAGATTCTCTCTTCCATCTCTTGTATTCTGTTGCTGATGCTCGCATCTATGGTTCCAGATTTCTTTCCTAGGGTTTCTATCTCCAGTGTTGCCTCACTTTGGGTTTTCTTTATTGTGTCTACTTCCCTTTTTAGGTCTAGTATAGTTTTGTTCATTTCCATCACCTGTTTGGATGTGTTTTCTTGTTTTTCTTTGAGGACTTCTACCTGTTTGGTTGTGTTTCACTGTTTTTCTTTAAGGACTTGTAACTCTTTAGCAATGTTCTCCTGTATTTCTTTAAGTGAGTTATTAAAGTCCTTCTTGATGTCCTCTACCATCATCATGAGATATGCTTTTAAATCCGGGTCTTGCTTTTCGGTTGTGTTGGGGTGCCCAGGACTAGGTGGGGTGGGAGTGCTGCGTTCTGATGATGGTGAGTGGTCTTGATTTATGTTAGTAGGATTCTTGCGTTTGCCTTTCGCCATCTGGTAATCTCTGGGGCTGTGCAGAATACACTGGGCGGAGTCCCGGAACCAAGATGTCTGCTGCTGATGCACAGGCAAAGCGTTTTTGGGCAGGTTGGATCCCTAACCACTGGCCAGAAAAGTGGCCAGCTGTCTCGGGCCCGAAAAGGGGGCTGCCTTAGAAGCTCTGTGGCTCCCCCCGTCCCAGAAGCTTTTAGCTTCTGTATTCTGTACTCTTACCTGTGCAGAATACACTTGGCGGGGTCCCGGAACCAGGATGTCTGCTGCTGATGTTCAGGCTAGGTGCTCCCTCTCCACTCAGCTCATAATTGTTTTTGATGACCTCGGGCAACCACTGTGAAAGGGGTTGTAACTCACTGTCTTAGATTCTGTTTCTCCCTCAAGAATAAGCATACGATCCAGATGGCACTCATTGCCAGTTAGGACCCCCTTAACTTAAACTAAAATTTCACTTATTCCTAGAACATGCTTGTCAATATTATAAATGAGCCAATAAATCGTTTTTGAAAAGCTTAAAACACTCATGGACACATTCATGAAAACAGAGTTAAAAACTGATCTACATTTCTATGTGTACATTACTTACATCTAGAAGAAATAACAAACAGTTATTGAGTCTGTCCTTAGTAGAGACACTGGACAAAGTTTGTTAGAGGTGGAATGAACTTAAAACTGGACTTTTGGTTAAAAGTTAAAGAAAGGCTGTATATAGGCTGTATTGTAATGTGTATATAAGATTCCAAGATGAAACCAAAACATTACATTTATTTGAAATGGTTCATATAGGACTGGAGCTCTGTGACCAAACATGATAAATGAGGATTGGAGCCCTTTTGTTTGAAACCACTGTTGGAACTAGACATGACTCAGAAGAACAAAAGGCAGAAGTGGGGTCTTCAGAAACTCTTGAGTATACATGGGGAAGAAACTTTGATACTGCTCATACATAGTCATTCAGCTCAATTTTCAGAGTGGCACATGCTGCATCATCATGGACATTCACTTCTTTGATTCTCTGTTTCCCTCTTCTTCCACCTGAACTCTCCATCTCTCACACTCATGCCTGCATCACTAAACTGTGAGGTCATTGTATATCTCAGGATCATGTCTTTTTCCTCACATCTTTCATAATGTTTGGGGATTCCCTCTGTCAGACAACAGCTTTGCCTTCTTGACTACACTACTTTACTTACAACTTGTTTGCCTTTTGGGAAGATGGAAAATGTTCATTATGGTGAGGAGTTATGTAGTTGATATAATAAGACATAAGAAATGGCAACCCATTACAGAGTAAATACTATTCATGACAAGAGACTCACTGTTCTTTCCTTCTCTCTTTCTCTTTTTATTATTAGATTTTTTCTTTATTTACATTTCAAATGTTATTCCCTTTCCTGATTTCCCCTCTGAAAAACCACTATCCCACCCCTCCTCCCCCTGCTCACCACCTTACCAACTCCTGCTTTCATGTCCTGGCATTCCCCTACACTGGGGCACTGAACCTTCACAGGACCAAGGGTTTCTCTTCCCATTGATGTCTGACAAGTCCATCCTCTGCTACATATGCATCTGGAGCCATGGGCCCCTCCATGTGTATTCTTTGGTTGGTGATTTCATCCCTAGGAGCTTTGGAGATACTGGTTCGTTCACATTGTTCCTCATATGGGGCTGCAAACCCCTTCAACTCCTGTGTCTTTTCTCTAGCTCCTTCATTGGGGACCCTGTGCTCAGTCCAATAGATGGCTGTGAGTATGCAGGACACATGCTCCATTATGTTCATAGCAGCCTAATGTATAATAGCCAGAAGCTGGAAAGAACCCAGATGTCCTTCAACAGAGGAATGGATACAGTGTGGTACATTTACACAGTGGAGTACTACTCAGCTGTTCTTTTCTTCTCATCATCATGATTTTTTTCTCATCTTTACTCTTTGCATATAGAGCTTGCTAATTTCTCAATAATGTGTAGGGTGGCTGGGTCCCTAAAATTCTTCCTTACAGAATCCAATGTGAGAGGGATACTTATTTACCTTTAATAACTAGGTTCTAATTTAAAAAATAGAGAAACTCCCCCAAGACTCCATAGACAGTGAAGCACAGAATCGTCATGCTCTTTTCACTCCAGAGGTACATGAAAGTCTCCAGCCCCAGCCTGTGATCTTTATTGCATTTTCCATATCTAGCAGGGTATGAAGCGGGCCCAGTCTCTTCCGGTTAAACAGATAGTTTTATTTATTAATAATTCCATGTTTGCTACAGCAAACTTTAAAGATATACTTTCATCTTTGGGCAGATTATGAACATAGTTCTCTGACCTTTACTGGACTCCAGGGATGCTTCAGAATGGAATGGTCTCATAGCCTAGTCTAGGAACACATTAATGCTAATTTAATTCATATTGACTGAATACATGAATGAAATTTTTGGAGGAAATTCTAATAGTAGTGAGGAGAAGTGGAAAGTAGAGAAGAGAAGAAACTTTTCCATCACATCAAAATGCTACCTCCACACACAAATGCACATACTTCATGCAGAATTAGTTACATTAGCTATACAGGAATCTTCTGTGCATAAAAGATGTTTGAGGGCATTATTCTCTGGCTAAACAGGGATGTTTACCAAACTACAGTAGACATACACATATCTACCTTCCTTGATCTTTGGGCTGTCAAATAAACTGTATTGTTGCCTTCACTAGAATTCAGGATACCTCAGGATAGAGAATTTCCCTATTTGTTGCTACACATATCCTCATGCCTTCTCCTAGGGACATAGGGTAGCTGCACAGCTAATTCATTGGGATTTTCTATAGGGAAATTTGTATTCTTAGTGTGTTTCAAAATTGAGCTTAATGCATTATGTGTAAAAATTTCTAAACATTTCCACAGAGGAAGATGCTTGCTTCCCTCTCCTCCCACACAGTCCTCACAGACATCTCATCATTAGTTCCACTGTCTCCACACATGCCTCCCATATCTGGACACACACACACACACATCGCACGTGCAATTGTGACTACTGTAATATTTTTCAGTTTGTGAAGAAATACGGGAATGTTCTAAGCCTGGATTTTGCTAACATACCTTCAGTGGTTGTAACTGGCATGCCCTTAATCAAAGAAATCTTTACTCAAATGGAGCACAATTTTATGAATCGCCCAGTCACTCTTCTCCGAAAACATCTCTTTAACAAAAATGGTAAGTTTCTTGATCAATATGTGGTGTGTTTTATAAGTTTTGTGACATGGTAAAGTTTCCTGTCTATAACTTGGCAACATTCCCATAAACCACCTGTCATCTGCAAAGGAAGCAGGATGCCAGGATTTCCTGAATGAAAACACCCATAGGAGGACTTACCGTGTATCCTTTTCAGATTTGGGAGAAACTATGTGTCTTGATCACCAACTCTTGATGCTTTGGTAGTAAGTACAGCCAGACACACTATGTTCTCATTTCCCTTTTCCCACTCCAACCCTTTGGCATAGAAAAATAAATGGGTCAACCTTCCTCCTGATGATACTCTTCTTGTTTAAAACTCCTCATACTCCATCAATAAACTGATGGCATGAGGGGCCTTTCGCCTCTGACCAATAATATAACAGGCCGCTGTGAATACTTATTATCATTTAAAAAATAATCAGAAGGTCAATATCAAACTTCAAGTGTATTGACCTATTTCAAGGGGACAGTTAAAAGAATTTGAGGATTTCTTTTAATGTTACAAACCTGATGGAAGCTTGGCAGCTTGGCATGTGATTCGGTAGTTGATGGATGCTGATCTTCCTCCTTGCCTCTAGACTCCGTGCGTGGGATCCTCATCCTTCCTACTTTCTTGAGTCATTTGTCCATTCTTTACTAAAACAATACTTTATAATGTTTTGGCTAGAACATTGTCCATAAAACTTTCTTACATCGTGTGTCTTGTCTTATCCATGAGTATATTCCTATTATTTAGCTTAACATGCGTGGCGCTGAATCAGTTATTGGCTCTAGATCCCAGCAGGTCACACACACTGCACCTCCACTCCCACCCCTACAAGACCTCTTTGGATTCTCAAATAAAATATACACACATGCAGAGAAAATTTTAATAAGCCTTCCTAACTCAATAGCTGGTCACTTCTAAAGCTTCTCTGGGCTTGCACACACTCCCTTCTGGTATTCCTGGCTTAACACCTCTAAGTCTATATTTTATATTTGCTACCCTGTTACCTTCTGGGCAGCACCCCCGTGCCCCCCACAGAGGGCCACATTCCCTTTCCACCTACATTGTTGGATGATCTCTCTCATGAAGCTCTTAAATCTGATCTCTTTTGCTCTGAGTCATGGCTATTCTCCCCTTCTTCCTCTCTCCCTCTGTCCCTTGCTTGCAATAAAGAATCTCCCTTGTCTCCTCCATGCCTAGTCATGGGCTGTAAGGTAATCGAAGCCAGCTGTGGGCGGGGACCAACATGTCTAAAAGCACAGCTTTTGGAGCTGAATTAAGACAAACCATAAAAACCAATTTCCAGCAAGCATTAACCTCTAGACTTATGTGATCAGAGTACGGACTTCAAATCTGGAGAAACTGAAATGTGAAAAAAAGTTGCTACCTACTAACTATATTTCTTTATAAACTATACTTTATCCCTGTGTTATAGCTTTTTCATCGGGTAAAATGGGCCTACATTAATTGTTAATAAGCACATGGATATTCTGAAAGTACTAAATCACATAATATACAAGGAATGCTTGATGAGTGCTATTGTAGGTGACCAGTAAATATTTGTTCCCTTGCTTTGGGATTGTCTCTCTGGATAGCTTCTAAGTGACTTACTGACCCTTCTTTTCATCATACACATTCACATCCAATTCATCAGAAAATTTTAAATAAGACTCACAATGCTGTAATGTGGAATCTCTTCTTTCCAGGATTGATCTTCTCCAGTGGCCAGACATGGAAGGAACAAAGAAGGTTTGCCCTGATGACACTGAGGAACTTTGGACTAGGAAAGAGGAGCTTAGAGCAGCGAATACAAGAGGAGGCTCACTACCTTGTGGAGGCCATAAGAGATGAGGGAGGTGGGCATTTCACACTGTGAATACAAGAGGCTGTGGCCTTATGTTTGTTAGACAAATTCTTATTATGTGCTTTTGTGTTTATCTTGGGCCTGCTCTGGGCTAGACACTGAAGATTGAACAGTGAACTTATAACTATGACCTTGACCTAGAGTACTGTAGCCTAGCAAATAAAATGGGTTAATAATCGCTTTGCTGACTTTAAATCTGGGTCACCAATCTGACTTTTCAGCCATTGACAGAAACCTCGGTTCATACCAGCTTGTGTGGGTGCTGTGGCCAGAACCCATCAATTATTTCATTCTCTGCATCCTCCAGTATTTATGTGGGGGAAGCGAAGCTGAGAGATTATTTTCTTTATGAAGAATATGAACATAGATATCTTTAATTGTCCCAACTTTCTCTTTTCCCAACTCCAGGACAGCCTTTTGACCCTCACTTCAATATCAGCAATGCAGTTTCCAATATAATTTGCTCTATTACCTTTGGGGAGCGCTTTGACTACCATGACAGTCGGTTTCAGGAGATGCTGAGGCTACTGGATGAGGCCATGTGTTTGGAATCATCAATGATGTGCCAAGTAAGCACTCTTGTATCTTAGGAAGGATATTAGAATGGGATTAATACAAACAGATAGGTTCCTCTTTTATATTTTAGAGCTTTTGCAGTTAAGATATAATATAAAGTTGAGTTTAATAAAAAAACAGGTGTGTATTCAGATCTCTCTATTGCTTTCAATGTTCTGATAATATGCAAAATTTGTACATGAAAATAATATTTAAACAAAGTACCAGCATTTGGAGAATGACCATTTATATGTGAAAGCTGTTGTTGTTGTTGCTGCTGTTGCTGTTGTTGAAAATTAACTCTATTTCTAGCTCAAAGTTTTTGACATTTCTCTGTGTTTTTGGCTAACTGAGATTAGGATTGGCAAAATGTGTGACTTTCTGGTAACAATCCTTTCTCTATATTTGGGCTTTTGATTTGATTCCAGACTTGTGATATTGTTAATAATGTTGCAATGTATATTCTGGTACAAGTGTTCATCTGAACCCAGCCACTCATTTGTCTTGAATTTGCATCAGTACATAAAAAAAAAAAAAAAAAAAACTAAAAATTCAAAAGTCGTTCCTATTTTTATTTCAATTAATACTTCATGTTGTCGATCTTGCAATACTATAACGTAAAGTTTGCTCTTCAAACGTTACCCCCAGCTGAGGAACTCGATGTCCAAATTCTTGTTCCTTCAATTCTTAGTATCTTCTAAACATTTCCCACAGATTACTGGTCATTCAGTCACATTCCTATATGTGTAAGACAGTTTTAAAGGAAAATTAACTTCTAAGATTACCCATGTAAGTTTCCTAGAAGTCATGTTGCTACCTTGGAATAAATATACGTGAGATCGTGTACACATTTATATGTGTTTTAATTATGTGTTCTCAATGAACCATTTGTCCTCCCATCAATTACATGAAATTCAAGAAGAACGAAGACCAAAGTGTGGACACTTTGCCCCTTCTTAGAAATGGGAACAAAACACCCATGGAAGGAGTTACAGAGACAAAATTTGGAGCTGTGACGAAAGGATGGACCATCTAGTGATTGCCATATGCAGTGATCCATCCCATAATCAGCTTCCAAACGCTGACACCACTGCATACACTAGCAAGATTTTGCTGAAAGGACCCAGATATAGCTGTCTCTTGTGAGACCATGCCGGGGCCTAGCAAACACAGAAGTGGATGATCACAGTCAGCTAGTGGATGGATCACAGGGCTCCCAATGGAGGAGCTGGAGAAAGTACCCAAGGAGCTAAAGGGAACTGCAACCCTATAGGTGGAACAACAAAATGAACTAACCAGTACCCCGGAGCTCTTGTCTCTAGCTGCATATGTATCAAAAGATGGCCTAGTTGGCTATCACTACAAAGAGAGGCCCATTGGACTTGCAAACTTTATATGCCCCAGTACAGGGGAACCCCAGGGCCAAAAAGGGGCAGTGGGTGGATAGGGGATTGGGGGGGTGGGTATGGGGGACTTTTGGGATAGCATTGAAAATGTAAACGAGGAAAATACCTAATAAAAAATAAATTAAATAAAATAAAATAAAAATTTTTAACTGTTTTAGTGTTCAAAAGTGCTTTAATTTTGAAAACTGAAAGATTATGTAACAGTAGGAAAAAATGTAATTATGACCACAGCACACATGTGAATCAACTCCAACAAGGGTCAGTAGATGTCCAGTCACACATCACTAATAAACATGTCCTACTACTATTGCTTCTGATCTGGAGCTATAGAGCAAATTCCCAACATCTCTATTATATCTGTGCTGGTTATTCCATCTAATAGGCTAAAATTGCCTTCTAAAATATAAGAGTTATCTTTTGTATGATAGAGTTCTGTCAACTTTATAGTTTTAAATTTTTTTCATTTAGATTAATTAAATAACAATGGGTGTCATCATAATAACTTCATACCTTTGCCACTATTATTTTACTTACTGTTTCATCTCAGTAAACCAGCTGGCTTCCATTTTCCCCCAGTTTGCTTTTTTATCAAGTGTACATCGATTCTATTTTCATTCTACTTAGGTCTCCAGATCTCCTTCCTAACTTCCTGACTTGTATATTCAGAGATCTCTTGTTCAACGATAGTGAAAGACAGAATGCATTAACATGCTGACCTCAGACTCAGAGCTGCTGAACTCCAGGGTCTGACTCAACAGAGGGGCTTTGTTCCTGTCCACTGAGGGCAGGGAGTCTTCCTATCCACTTCTCTGCTTGATCTTGGTTCTTGCTGTCAGCCTCACTTAGGCCTACTTGTATTAGGTCTCACTTCTGTCCATAACTATCTCTCTGAATCTACTCTTCCCAAAGGCTACAGTGAGAGACAACTCTGAGATTCTCTGACCAATGAATGCTCCATAATTTCAGACCTCTGGGTGGCTCAGTTTTTAGCAATGCATTCTCTGTCAAACTGCCACCCAGCTGCTCCCCTTCAAATTGGATATCATGACAAAATGGGTTTTTCTCCTCCACTGACTCATTAACAAAAGGAATCAGTACGAAGAACAGCTTCACTTACAGGGATTGTGGGCTTATCCTGTGGATAAGGTTGCCAGCTTTCTGCTGCCAGACACTTAGAAGAGCCTTCTGAGCTTCCCCCTTAAGGGAACTCCCTGGATCAAAGTGACCTGTTTGGTCTTCATCGTTTTTGAGGATCCTTTCACTCCTTCCAGGAGGTCCCCAAGCTTTTTATCTAATTCCCTGTGGGATAATGTCTGCTTTCCTTGTCTTGTCTGTCTTTGTTACTGGCTCTCAGGAGCAACTTGTAGTATACCGTCTTATGCAGAACTCCAACTTTGCACTTTTTACAACACACTTGGATACACATAAAGTTAATGTTCTCTCTTCTTAATTAGGAGTGTTCTTTTTGCCTAATACTCTTTTCCCCATTCAAGATATTGTCATCTGATATGCATGGGCTGCTCTGCTTTCCTTAAGTCTTCATCTAGAAAACCACCTTCTGTGTTTATTTTTTAAACTCTCACGTGCTTCTGTTTTGGAAGTTTCCTTTTAAACCATCGGCAATTAGCTATAAATGCTGTACCAGATTTGATAATTGTTCCCTTTTTATTGGTACACTTATTTCCCATTACTGGAAATAATGAAGTGTGAGAAAACTAGAGAGATCGATTGGCAATTACAAGCACAGGCTGATTTTGAAGAAGTCCCAAATTTGGTTCCCAGCACTCAGGTTGGATGGCCACAAAGTCTGTGACTCCAGGGAACCCAATGTTTCTGGCTTCAGTAGGCACCTGAACTCATGAATTAATTTTGCCTCATACACATAATTATAAATAAAGTAAATATTTTTAAATTATTAAATTGTGAGGATTAATTTGTGAGTATTTTATAGTTTATAATTATCTGAGTTTTCCTATGTTTTAACTTATTAAATGTTCTCATTTAACATCCCCAAGTAGAAATTGAAAGTACTTTTAAATTTTTCTATGACATTAGTCCTTGCCTTAAAATTTGATCATTGTAGGAGCTAGAGAGATGGCCTATGCAGTTGCACTTTCGAGTATTAGTTGGTCTTGAATAGGACCACAGTTCACTCCCCAGCATGTAAACAATGACTCACAACAATCCACAACTCCAGTTTAAGGGGCTTCAATACTCTCTTCTGGCTTCTGCAGGCACCAAGAATCATGCACAACTTAAAACAAAATAAATTAATCTAAATAAAATTGACAGCTTTAAATGTTCAGCATCTGGGATAACTATTTTATCCCTCTGTAAAATAATGCAAGATCTTTATAAACCAGTTCTGCCGTGTCTACCTTACTACCCTCATGCCTTTTAGTTGGCTTCTATTTTAACAAGAATATATACAATTAGTTGGGTTTTTTGGTTGTAGAGAGAGAGAGAGAAACAGGAGTCAAGTTGGCTTGACTATCCCACTGTAAGACACAAAGAGAAAGACAAGCCTGTTTTGAAATGTGGCACCATGTGTCTCCATGACTGTCTTATTTTTCCCAATCAGCTTTACAATATTTTTCCAAGGATACTTCAGTATCTTCCTGGATCACACCAGACGCTTTTCAGAAACTGGAGAAAATTGCAATTGTTTGTTTCCGATATTGTTAACAATCACCGGAGAGACTGGGATCCAGATGAGCCAAGAGACTTCATTGATGCTTTCCTCACAGAAATGGCAAAGGTGGGGAAGATGCCTGCTGTGTTGTTTTCTGATTGCAGAAGAAGTAGCAGTTTAATGGTTTTCAGTTGATCCTACAACATGTTTCCCTGAGCTTATTTGTTTGGCATGGCACAGATGTGTTTTATCACAGTACTATATGATCCTTGTATACCTGTTGGCCAGGAAAGCTTTGCCTGGAAGTAATGAGAACTCAATTGTGACTCTACAGGACACAGATACCTTTTGCTATGTCTCCTTCCTTCATCTTCAATGCCAAGACTGTAGCATCTATTTCTCCCTGATCACTGCTGCCATCTTTATATTTCATCTCTTTGATTCTGAACTTTGAGCTCTTATAAAAATAATTCTCATGTACAATGTTAACTATGGAGTCTTAAGCAATATGCACAGAAATGAATAGATATACATCTGTGGAAAATTACATAGCACACTACAGGGAAATTAAATGAAAAGGATATAGTACTTATGAGGTATATGTGTCATTTATTTAGGATTACTAGGGTCATTAAAAATAGAGTTCTAAGACATTTGTTGGGAGACTGCAATGATGCTAGATACTATCTTTATATGTCTCTTAGCTTTTATCCATATGTGAATGACTGTGTCATAAATGAAAGCTCCAATTAAGCTTCAGAATCCAATTTTTTACAAGTTTGTCTAGGGCCAGTTACTGACTGCATCTCACACACCACTGCAAGGCAAAACATAATACAGCTGAATGCTGAAGTTTAACCTTAATGGTTAGATGAGGTCCCCTAAAAAGCATCCCGTAATGCACAAGAGGCTAGACAGTGGTCAGTTTGCTGTGGTTGTTACTTTTGCATCATTATGATAATACCTGGCAAAAACAACACAAAAGAGATTTATTTTGGCTCACAGTGTCAGGAATTTGGTCCATTACTACAAAGAAGGAAAGCCAGGCAAGCTAAGCTGAAGGTAGCAAAACATGATGCTACATTAAGACACAGGGACCAAGGCAAGATCTGGGGCCTGGTGATAACTTTCAGAGTCCTGCCCCTAGTGACTGGATGCATCCAGCTATAGCCTACCCCCCAATGTTTTAGAACCTCCAGAAATACTTCAGATGACTAGAAACCAAGAATCCAAAACATAAGCCTTTAGTAATTCTGGAATTTCATTATAGGTCTAAACCATATCACAAATTATACAGCCTCAATGTCACCAGCCCTCTTACTGGGACACATTACTGGATTAGTAGTGTAAGCATGGATAAATTGGGTTCCTCTCTTTTATTTCATTTGTCTTGGATAATATTGATAAAAGCAATATTGTACTTTTTTTTCTTCAGAGGAAGAGACTTAGTAATGTGGCTGATACTAGAAGGCAAATATAATTTTTCTATCCCATTTTCTTATCACAGGTCAAAGGTTTTACAGAGTTTAGTCAGAAAATAAAATAGTTGCAGTGATTTTTTCCATCATTTTTAATTGGGTATTTATTTCATTTACATTCCAATGCTATTCCAAAAGTCCCCCACACGCTCCCCCACCCACTCCCCCACACGCCTACTCCCACTTCTTGGCCCTGTCGTTCCCCTGTACTGAGGCATATAAAGTTTGCATGACCAATGGGCCTCTCTTTCCACTGATGGCCAACTAGGCCATTTCTGATTCATATGCAGCTAGAGACATGAGCTCCAGGGGGGTACTGGTTAGTTCATATTGTTGTTCCACCTATAGGATTGCAAATCCCTTTAGCTCCTTGGGTACTTTCTCTAGCTCCTCCACTGGGGGCCCTGTGATCCATCCAATAGCTGACTGTGAGCATCCAAATCTGTGTTTGCTAGGTCCCAATTTTTTTTTTTTTTTTTTTTTTTTGGTTTTTCGAGACAGGGTTTGTCTGTGTAGCCCTGGCTGTCCTGGAACTCACTTTGTAGACCAGGCTGGCCTCGAACTCAGAAATCCGCCTGCCTCTGCCTCCCGAGTGCTGGGATTAAAGGCGTGCACCACCACGCCCGGCTAGGTCCCAATTTTTATCCACCCAAATGCTATAGTGCTTTGGTCAGCTTGCTGTACTTGGGGCAAGAAAGTGTTTCAGGAGGCAGTCAAAGGGAATATCACTTTATATGAATCTTTGTAAATTCAAAACCTCTGAACAAACAAACACACACACTCTTTTCCAGTACCCAGACAAGACTACTACAAGTTTCAATGAAGAAAACCTCATCTGCAGCACTCTGGACCTCTTCTTTGCTGGAACAGAGACAACATCTACAACACTGCGCTGGGCTTTCCTCTGCATGGCCCTCTACCCAGAAGTCCAAGGTAAGTGTGTGATGAATGCACCTGGACAGGTGGAATGATGCTTCTGGAAGCTGTGGTTCTGATGGGACCAGAAGATGGCATGGAGGGGTGGGGAAAGGTAGAGTGCCTGGGAGGTAATGTGCACTTAGAAAGGGGGACATTCCCCACATGTTCTGTCAGGATCATGATGGGTTCACCTCACAAAGAACTGAGCCTAGAAGAAAGCAAAGAAAGGAAATGACACTGTGGTAAATTCCAGCTAAGAATGACTTTACCCTAAGAGCATCCACAGATTTCCTCCTTCCTTTTTAGCAACACATTCTTATTTCCCCTGGATATTGTGCAAATGCCCTAATCTGGTTTCTGGAGTCATGTGACATGCTCCTCTCTGCCCATTCTCAACCCCACCCACCCTGCATTGTAGCATTCCTGTGTTACAGTCTTATATTGTTGCTGTCTTTATTCTTGCATCTAAGTCATGACAATGGGTCTTCTATCTACCAAAAATTTATTGTTCCAATTTCTGCCAAATCTAGAAGGATATTACAAGGCTCCACCTTTCTAAGGTATCTCACATTTCTCCAGGAATTTACTGGCTGCCAAATTGTTGCCACTTTCTTCATCCAGAGATGAACAATGCTCCTCATCACTGAGATTTATACATTGTTTTATTGTCTCTCCACTGCCTTTTGTCCATGACAAAGCATGCTCTGTCTCATAATTTCTCTTCCTCTATATTTTAGAAGAGCTTACCAGGTGCTGATTAGGACCATTTTTCTTTTTATACCATGAGATATTTTGTTTTCAAATTGTGGTTCACAGTTTATTTATTTATAAAATCAATTTAGTCCATTTTGAAAACCAAAAAGGTAAAGAGTTCTGCCAATATGATGAAGTAAAATTTGTCCATAATTTTTATTTCATCTTTGGGTAAGTGACTCTCTGTGAATGTATGTATGTATATATGTGTATATACATGTTGAGGCCACAAACCAACTTCTTCAGAAACATAGTTTACTTTTCTTTTTAAAAGATAAGTTCTCTCATAGGCCTGAGATTCAGCAAATAACCACTGAGCCCCAGGGGTCCACTTATCTCTGCATCTCCAGCATATTAGAACTACAAGCTTTTGCCATCACATCTGACTTTTTCATATAGATTCTAGGGACCAAACTTTGATCCTCATGTTTGCAAAGGAAATATTTTACCGACTGAGCTATCTCCCCAAAGTGAACTTCTTTTCTTTATGAATGTAAAATGTACACTTAATATGTATCTATCTTTAACTGTATGCATACATATTGAATCATCATTTAAAATATATTTTCATGAATATTACACTTATCTTTTTGGCTGTATTTAAAGGGATGTGGGAGATGCCATGGCATAAATGCAGGGGTCATAGGATAACTTCCAGGAATCAATTGTCCCTTTCACCATGTAGATCCTAAGGTTTCATTCAGGTCAGTAGGTAGTTCAAGCCTGTCAACTATCTAGCTGTCCTAAGACTACTCTTTTTTTAAATTAATATGGACTCACTTAGATTATAGATTTGACTCCTGAAAAATAAGACATCAAATATCAATAGATTTCAATAATACAATTACAACTATGTTCATTTTACAACATGCACAGTAGTCAAGAGATGGTAAAAACCAGAGCACCCAAGTTCCCTGAATAAATAAAGCATGGAATATGCCTGAGAGAAAAAAATAGTCAGATAAGAAGTTCTTTCTAATTTTTTGATTTATTTTATGTTATGTGTATATGTGCTTTGCCTGTGTATGTATACTATGTAAATGCAGAAGTCAGAAGAAAGCATCAAAATTCCTGGAACTTGCATTACAGATGGCTGTTGGCCATCATATGTGTGTGGGAACCAAGCTCTGGTCTTTGGCAGGAGCAACAAGTGATCTTAACCACTGAGTTACCTTACAGCTCTGAAACATAAACTCTGACACTGCATAAATTCAGGACACTATGCTAAGTTAAAGAATATGATCCCAAAATTATAAATTCTCAACTAACTGAAAAAAAATCAGTCTAATACTACCCCACACAGAAGCAAGAATGCAGAAAGAGGGAAAATAGTATTTGAAGCATGGACATAAAATTTTTTACAAGATGATGTTCCAGCAATAATGTGTACAAGAATAAGAACATATTAAAGGCTAGTACATTATTCATGTAAAAATGGTGAGAAGAGCTGTGATTGGTGGCCCACACTATTTTTCTCAATACTTGACTATTTCTTTTTTCAGTTAGTTGAGAATTTATAATTTTGGGATCATATTCTTTAACTTAGCATAGTGTCCTGAATTAATACAAATTTGAAACTGGTGTGTTGAAGGTCCAAGTTGAGCATAGCCGTATAAGTAGAATCCTGCCTCAAAAATCATCATTGTAATAGCAATAAATTTTATATTACATAAACTTTGTATGAAATCAATCTTTATAAGTAGAGTAATAGTAAAGGGCTTAAAGTTTCAAATTCATTTAAAATGAAATTTATAGCCAGGCAATCAAATAAAATTAGTTAAACCTCTATTACTCTTGAGAAAGAGGAGTCATATTGACAGACAGCTTGCAGAATCAATCAATCATTTATTACTATAAAAAGTTTGTGTAAATCTCAAAACACACTCAAGATGAAGCAGACTTATGCTTAATAATCACAGAAGAAAACTGTGTCCAGTAACAGACTGCTCTCCACAGTCCACACAGATATATCTCCTTATGAAATTAGACTTTATAGATGTGCTATATAGTCTGAACATTTCTGTCCTTGCCAAACTCATGTTCAACTCTAATTCTCATTGTGATTGTTCAGGAGATTAATGCCTTTCCAAAAGAAGTACCAGAGAGATTCCTTTCTCCTTGGTGGCATGAGATAACAGCAAAGCTTTGGTACCTATGAGACAGAAAGTTGTTGTCTATCAGGCAAGAAAACATATAGTGCCTTGATCTGTGAAATTCCAAGTTCTAGAACTATGGAATGCATTCATATTGATTTTTAAGACACTCAATGGATGATGCTTGCTTATAGAAACCGCTTCTTTGTAGAAACCTGATTAGATACAACTATGAGCATATATGAGACAATTAGTTCAGTGTGTATCAAATTTTATGATTATGTTGAAGCTCAAAGGAAGTTATTGAATTGACAGTTTTATAAAACAGCGATTTGAAGGGTTGAGGAAACTTTTATTTCTTTATATCCTGGACACTAAAATGAAATAAAAACAGGTGAGTATTCAGAGACAGATTCTATATCATTAGAAAAAAAAAGAATTAAAGTTTTAAAATTCATAGAATTTTTCTGTTTTGTTGTTTGTTTTTCAGAAAAAATGCAGGCTGAGATTGACAGAGTGATTGGCCAAGCAAGACAGCCGAATCTAGCAGACCGAGACTCCATGCCCTACACCAATGCTGTCATCCACGAGGTGCAGAGAATAGGCAATATCATCCCCTTTAATGTTCCCAGGGAAGTGACAGTTGACACCAAGTTGGCTGGATTTAACTTGCCAAAGGTAATCACTTTCCCAGCCTCAGATCCTCCAGTTTATCTCTGCCATATTATCTTGGGCACATAGTCTTAAAAACTGACATGAATTTCTGACCTAAGAAACCATTTCAATGGGAAGAGAAGTTATTTTTTTTGCTAAAAGCTTCTATGTGTCTTAATGGATATTCAAATCTATTATGAGGAGTCTAGAAAGGAAGATTCCTAGATCAGATGTATTTAGATGGAAGCTGGCTTTGTTTGCTAATGAATGGATGTCTCAGCATTTTTCTGTTCTTTTTTTTTTTTTTTTTTTTTTTGACTTTGAACATATTCCAAATTTTATTTTGAAACCTAGTCATTATATAACTAATATTCTCCATTGTACAAAGACTTCTTTGAAGACATTTGTTTCTGTTTCTGACCACACTATTCTGTTTCTGATGATAACCTGGGCTGATTTACTTCCTGTTGCCTTTTGTAACTCCTATTTCTACACCATTTCTTTTTTTTTTTTTTTTTTAATATTTTTATTACATATTTTCCTCAATTACATTTCCAATACTATCCCAAAAGTCCCCCATAGCGCCCCCCACTTCCCTACCCACCCATTCCCATTCTTTTGGCCCTGGCATTCCCCTATATTGGGGCATATAAAGTTTGCAAGTCCAATGGGCCTCTCTTTCCATTGATGGCCGACTAGGCCATCTTTCGATACATATGCAGCTAGAGACAAGAGCTCCAGGGTTCTGGTTAGTACATCATGTTGTTCCAACAATAGGGTTGCAGATCCCTTTAGCTCCTTGGGTACTTTCTCTAGCTTCTCCATTGGGAGCCCTGTGATACATCCAATAGCTGACTGTGAACATCCACTCCTGTGTTTGCTAGGCCCCGGCATCGTCTCACAAGAGACAGCTATATTTGGGTCCTTTCAGCAAAATCTTGCTAGTGTATGCAATGGTGTCAGCGTTTAGAAGCTGCTTATGGGATGGATCCCTGGATACGGCAGTCTCTAAATGGTCCATCCTTTCATCACAGCTACGAACTTTGTCTCTGTAACTCCTTCCCTGGGTGTTTTGTTCCCAATTCTAAGAAGGTGCACAGTGTCCACACTTTGGTCTTCATTCTTCTTGAGTTTCATGCGTTTATCAAATTGTATCTTATATCTTGGGTATCCTAAGTTTTGGGCTAATATCCACTTATCAATGAATACATATTGTGTGAGTTCTTTTGTGATTGTGTTACTTCACTCAAGATGATGCCCTCCAGGTCCATCCATTTGGCTAGGAATTTCATAAATTCATTCTTTTTAATAGCTGAGTAGTACTCCAGTGTGTAAATGTACCATAATTTCTGTATCCATTCCTCTGTTGAGGGACATCTGGGTTCTTTCCAGCTTCTGGCTATTATAAATAGGGCTGCTATGAACATAGTGGAGCATGTGTCCTTTTTACCGGTTGGGACATCTTCTGGATATATGCCCAGGAGAGGTATTGCTGGATCCTCCGGTAGTACTATGTCCAATTTTCTGAGGAACCGCCAGACTGATTTCCAGAGTGGTTGTACAAGCTTGCAATCCCACCAACAATGGAGGAGTGTTCCTCTTTCTCCACATCCTCGCCAGCATCTGCTGTCACCTGAATTTTTGATCTTAGCCATTCTGACTGGTGTGAGGTGGAATCTCAGGGTTGTTTTGATTTGCATTTCCCTGATGATTAAGGATGTTGAACATTTTTTCAGGTGCTTCTCTGCCATTCGGTATTCCTCAGGTGAGAATTCTTTGTTCAGTTCTGAGCCCCATTTTTTAATGGGGTTATTTGACTTTCTGTAGTCCACCTTCTTGAGTTCTTTATATATATTGGATATTAGTCCCTTATCTGATTTAGGATAGGTGAAGATCCTTTCCCAATCTGTTGGTGGTTTTTTTGTCTTATTGATGGTGTCTTTAGCCTTGCAGAAGCTTTGTAGTTTCATGAGGTCCCACTTGTCAATTCTCGATCTTACAGCACAAGCCATTACTGTTCTATTCAGGAATTTTTCCCCTGTGCCCATATCTTCAAGGCTTTTCCCCACTTTCTCCTCTATAAGTTTCAGTGTCTCTGGTTTTATGTGAAGTTCCTTGATCCACTTAGACTTGACCTTAGTACAAGGAGATAGGAATGGATCGATTCGCATTCTTCTACATGTTAACAACCAGTTGTGCCAGCACCATTTGTTGAAAATGCTGTCTTTCTTCCACTGGATGTTTTTAGCTCCCTTGTCGAAGATCAAGTGACCATAGGTGTGTGGGTTCATTTCTGGGTCTTCAATTCTATTCCATTGGTCTATTTGTCTGTCACTATACCAGTACCATGCAGTTTTTATCACAATTGCTCTGTAGTAGAGCTTTAGGTCCGGCGCATTTTTCTGTTCTAATAGTGGCAAAGGACCTTTGCTGCTGAAGCAGAGAGCTATCCTTATGTTTACTATAGAGCAATTCATGGCTTGAAGTTTAGTCTGAATTTTTCCAATGCTCTTTGTGTTTTTCTGTCCATTGATTTATCTTCAAATAACCAAACCAACTTTTTTTTTCAGATGATAACATCATCTCTCTGGGTATTAAGAATTATAAATGACTCTGTTTAAAGGAGGCAGAGAACCATGGCCTCGAAACAGACAGGCCTATTCCAATGCTGATTTCACTTTCTACCACAGTACAAGCATATCACATTTCCTACCCAATTATACCTTCAGCTTCTATAAAATTCATTCAACCCAATTTATAAGCTCTATTTGGAAATAAAAATAGATTTTATCACATAACCTTATACTCAGAATAGAAGTTGTTATTTATTAATCAAGGGAATGTTTACTAAACACCCACAAAGTTTGAGTCTGGACTAGAGATACCTGAATAATAGGTGATCCTGCTTATAAACTATGAGAACTACTGGGAGGAGAGTTCTGTTTCTCTGTGATGCTGACAAGTTGGGGTGAGGAGCAATAGCTAAAGAGCATCAGTGGTGCGTCTGGAGGAAGAGATAATGGAGCTGGGAACTGAAAGAGTGTTAAGAATTAAGCACGTGCCAAAATGGGAAGGAATATTCTTTTCAAAACAAGAAGCATCAGAACGTGGCCCGGTTGATATCATAAACAAATACTACTATGGTGGGAGACAAATGAGAGGAGAACAATACACATTGACTCTGGTAGCACAGAGGATAAGTCTTTTATTTAAGAGAATGAGAAGCCTGCTTTTCAAGACTGAATGAATGGAAGGACAATGTAACTAAGTCATATGCACAGTCCATTTAGTGTGCACATTGGGAACAGAGTCATAAATATTGAGTGATTTCAAGAGTCTAGAAGGAAAGGATGGCAATCTGCACTAAGGTTGTAGTGGAAAACTGAAATGGCAGCGATGAAATCAAGAGACATTTTAAGAGTGGACCAGTTTTGTTAATGGCTAAGCATTCCCTACTGTAGGGAATGGCTCACTTTGGTGACTCTGGATATTGTGCCATGCAAGTGCCTTGACAGGGATACTTTTTGATACATCCCTGGGTCTTTGACTAACTATAGTGAGATAGGATGTAATCTCTTTGATAATATATGGAAAATAATGTAGAATCAGTGATGAATGATATATCCTATCATACATCTGCTATGGTCTTAATTAAGAAGCCGGGTTCATTGTTGTCCCTTGGATGCTTTTAGGTCCCTCTTATCAGACTTATACTAACTACTTTAGTAAAGTAGCTACATCCTTTAATGAAGTGTAGTCTACCTTCATTTGTAAATGGGTGAAATATATCAGGCAATAGTAAATCAGTTGGAGAGAAGAGAAAGTTCAGGTTGTCAAGTATCTCACATTATAAAGTTTGAGAATCACATATCCGGGTGGAAGTCTTCATTGAATCTTTACTTTATGCTGCCATTTCTAGGGTATTATGGTTCTTTCCAACCTAACTGCACTGCACAGGGATCCTAGCGAGTGGACCACCCCAGATACATTCAATCCAGAGCATTTTCTCGAGAATGGACAATTTAAGAAGAGAGAATCCTTTCTGCCATTCTCAATGGGTGAGTTGTGATTTGCAGGAGAGAATTCAAACCCCCTCCCCATACTTTCCTTCCTTCTTCACTATAATTCTTTGCTGTAGTTGGGATGTTTCCAGATGAGCCTGTCCATTGTGGATCTTTCCTTTTTTTAATTAAAATTTTTATATAATATATTATGATAAGTTTCCTCTCTCCCAATTCCTCCATTGTCCATTGTCCTCCCTAACTTCTCACCTACTCTATGTTCTTTCATTCTCTTACTCTCTTTAGAAAATAAGAAAACATGGAGACACATACACACACAGACATACACAGAGACACAACAAAGAACTGAAAATAAACAAAAGAAACACCCACTCACATAGACACACAGACACACAGACACACAGACACAAACACACACACACACACACACACACACACACACACACACACACACACACACAAAATTCCCCAAAATAGGAAACCATATTATACAAGCAAAATACTTATATAAGGCAAAGACCAATAAGGCATTGAAAAAGTAAACCTAAACAAAGCAATATGAAACAAAATGTTTACAAAAATACCATTGAGGGCTGGTGAGATGGCTCAGTGGGTAAGAGCACCCGACTGCTCTTCCGAAGGTCCAGAGTTCAAATCCCAGCAACCACATGGTGGCTCACAACCATCCGTAACGAGATCTGGCGCCCTCTTCTGGAGTGTCTGAAGTATAGCTACAGTGTACTTACATATAATAAATAAATAAATCTTTAAAAAAAAATACCATTGAGCTAATTTTGCCTACTGTTGGTATGGAACCTAATGTCAAGTTTGATTAATATATCCAATGAGACTTCATTGAAACAAACTAATGTGTTTTTTGCAAGAGGCTGCCATTGTAGATAGCTTTTCGTTTAAGGCTGAGAGCCTATATCCACTTCCTCCTCCCAGTGCTGGGACCCAGGCTGGCTTGAATCTGTGCAGGCCACAAGTGTGCTACCATAAACTCTATGCATTTATAAATATATCAGTCCTGTAATTTGGAAGGCACTGTTTCCTGGGATTCATTCATCCCTTCTTCCCCCGGTAATCTTTCTGGCTCCACTTCCACATAGAGCCCTGAGCCCTAAGGGAAGGGATTTGATGAAGATTTAGGACTGAGTGTGTCAAAATCTTTTAGTCTTTTCACTTTGTCTAGGTGTGAGTTTCTATGTTAGTTCCCACCTACTACAAGAGAATGTTTCCCTTATGATGGGCAAGGAAGACACTTACCAATAGGGATAGCAGAGTATCATAAGGAGTCATATTATTGCTATGTTCCTTTAACAGTACAGTAGTATTTACTTTTGTTTATAGATCTATGGCCTATTTAGTCTACTGTTCATGGCTATACAAGAAGTGTCAGGTATGGATTCCATATCATGGAGTGGGCCTCAAATCTAATCAGGTAGTGTTTGGTTACTTCTGCAACATTGCAACCACGTGTTTTCTAGACAGATCAGCATTATAGTTTGCAGGATTTAAAGCTGGCTTGGTGATTACATTTCTACTCAGAGTATGTAGCCTAATATTGCAGTGTTTGAATGCCAGAATACTTTGTACATCACAGCTTCAGACAACTACTGCTTCAGTTTCCCTTGATATGTTTATCCCAACACCAAGCACAGAGACTCAGCCCCTTGACTCTTGTTAAAAACAAAGAAACTAGCTAAAAAAACAAAAACAAAGGCAAAACAAACAAACAAAAAAAACCCCTACAAATCCTGGATAGCTGCCATCTTTATTGATTTTTAATCTTTTCCATGCTCTCTCTCACTTAGAAATAAACTTGAACTTTAATAAAGATGTGGAAAGATGCCAAGCAGCAGGGTTTTCTATTTATCAAAATGGACACAGACAATAATTCTAAATGACATTGTCTTAACTAAGTGAGATTCTGCTCTAGTCGTAGTCTCTGGCAAGGTCTTATATTGTAATGTTAGGTTCTTATTTATAATCTAGGAGATGGGTTTATATGGTAAAAAATATAAAATTTCTCACCTAACATAACTCACTCATAGAACAGGTGGTATAAGAAATAAACATGCTAGTCTTTTAAGTTAAATAATTTTAACTTTTATGTCACAGCACTCAGTTTCTGACAAGTCTCTCTGTGCTCTCCACAAGATGTTTTATCTGGTGTTTGCTGTAACTGTGGTGAGAGGGACTGTAAGACACTCATGACTGAAAGACAGAAAAAAGCTCTGAGGCAAGAGATGTAGATTGTTTTCTTCCTAGTTTGAATATCACCTTACCATAGGCACTTCACTTCTACCATAGTTACTTCACTTCTATAAGAAAATATCTTTCCATCTTCATTAGCTTTAAAAAATAAAAAAAAAAAAACCAACACAAAGTAATTTAATAGTGCTTGCTATTAGGACTTATTTTATACCCTCTTAATTACACACTTCATTAGCAAGCATTGAATCTCATGCATTCCAGCCTGTTCATTCTTAATTGGAGAGAAAATTGATTGGTATTTTCTTTATTCCTATAGAGAAACGCAGTATATGCCAAGAATATGTATTAGCATGCTTGGGCCATTTCTAGACTAGATCTCAATTACAACTAGATTGTAACTCACCTCCTGGGTTACAGTTCCTTTTACTATAAGATTCACTGAGATCATATGTACCAGTATCTTGCTCCATAACAAGTGACCTTAATCTATTAGTTTATAGGTATGATTCACATGAGATAATATACAGCTGAGATAAGTGATCTTACATGTGTGAAAGATGAGGTGATTACATGAAAATATTCCATGACCTCACCTGAAAAAAATTAGTGTTATTTCTATATTTCCCTTTGGCAAACATCTGTTTATAAGGTAATGATAATATCCCAAAAGGAAGGACGCAAACACACTGGCCTGGTAAGATCCAGGCTACAAATTGTCCCATCATGTCTTCCACTGTGTTATGGTGACCTATTCAAGCCACAAACGCACTCAGAACTTGAGGGGAGGGAAATTATTACAGTGTTTGATTAGAATAGCACTGTAGAACCAGTACACATAAAATGGAACTTACAGAAGAGGGCAATGAGATCTCCCTTGCTTTCACAATCTCTTTCTGATGCAGTGGGAAAAAAGTTCAGTTGCCTAAAGATCTTCACACTAGTGTGGTATAATAAAAACAAGTTAAATTGAGCAGAATGTAGAAGCCTACATGCTGAATGCTTCTTGAATTAGCATTTTGCTACAGGATGTCAGTATTTTCTGCCTCACCTTTGGTACAAGTCGACTTTTTCACCTACTTTCTCTTCACTTCCTATGTGCAGCATCCTCGTAGGAAGGAAATTCAGATATCAGCTATTTTTCTCTTGGCAACTATAAGAAGGCATTGGGTTATTACCTGTGCAGTATTAGAACAGATGGCACAATCCTTCTTGAAACCTCAAATCCTGCCTGTCTATAGACCAAAGCTCAGGCTGCTTTATGCTAACAAGAATCTTCTGCACCTTAATACATCAAAGTGCTTGGGAAGAACTTTGATAAAGGCCTGGGTCATTGCTTTCATTTTAGTACTGATGAAATTCAAGTGTGTTATGTGACATGAAATGGCCCAACCACAGTTTTAACGAGGCAGTGGTAGTTAGCTGTCTGTCATTGCAGCATAACTGACATAAAGCATGTGGAAGGAAGAATTATTTTGACCTTTGACCTTGGGCCTGTTATTTGATTTATTCTAAAGCTTTCAAATGAGAGTATCCCTTGTCTATATCCTTTTAAATGCATGCTTGTCCCTATGGGCTAATTATGAATACTGCCAGTCATGGAGCCGTGGCAGGAAACAGACTGTTTGCATGTTTGTCAAGCAAGAAAGATTTAGCCCTTTGAAAATGGGTGGGTTAGTCAGAGTGACACAGTAGTGCCTGATGGAGCCTGCTGCTGAGCATGGGTTTCTGATTTTCCAGGTCATGTTTTGTCCTGACAGAGGAATTCTTCTAGAAGAATCTTGGGAATTTACAATGTAGTTGATTTTTATTCTCTTTTTAGCAAGTTACCAATCATATGTCTAGACATTCTTAATAAGATGAAGATGAAGAGAACAGACATGATTTAAATACATTGCTTGGACATGCAGGCATAAACTATGATATCAGCCCTACTATAACACACAGTTACTAAACAGTTTTGCCTGTAGTATCTGCTTTTAAAGGTTAAAAACTACCTTCTGATTTTTGTTGCACCATTATCTGCCCTATTGCTTATGTTTGCTAAGTGAGTGTGAAAAGCACTTGAGTTATTCACACCCTCCCATTCAACACAGTTCCCTTCTCCTAGTCTTCTGTGTCATGCTCTCCCAGGATGGCCAGATCTGTGAGAGTATTCAATTTGTGATCCTGGATTTCACCTCCTGTGTTTGGAGGAGGCAAGGCAGATGCTAGATCTAAGTACGCAATTTATGGGGCTCAAATTCCAGCACCCACTGAAACTCTGAATGGTAGTTAGAGGCACCAGTCCCTGGACATACCAATGACAGCTGAATAAATTAACTTTTTGTTTGTTTGTTTTGTTCTGTTTTGTTTTGTCTTATAGGAAAACGTGCTTGTCTTGGAGAGCAACTGGCCAAGTTTGAGCTGTTCATTTTTATCACTTCTCTTTTCCAAAAATTTACCTTCAAGCCCCCAGTCAATGAGAAGCTAAGTCTGCAGTTCAGAATGGCTGTAACCGTTTCCCCAGTCAGTCACCGCCTTTGTGCAATTCCTAGGCTGTGATGTTGAAGGGGGAAAGTATGAAGCAATGGCATCTGCATGGGAGACACTGGTGCCTGCTCCCACTTGAGGCGGTAGAATTAAGGTGACAGAGAGTGTGTGCAATGAGACTAAGAAAACTGAATCAGGTTATGGGTTCAGTAAGTAGAAAGCCGCTTGTGAGCTCAATAACACAGCTTCTCCACTGAAGACTTGCAGAGAAAAAAATGATTCGTCCAGAAATGAACATGGTTGCAGAGATCATGAGGGAATGGATTAAGTGGATATGTAACTCATAAAAATTATTTAAAAAGTTATAAATTTACCTTGCGTGCTTCTTTTCTCCTTTCGTTGTTGTGCATTCATCTGTATGTCCTAAAAAGAGTAAAGAAGAGTTGTGGTGATTCATGGGTGAAGGCAGTATAGATGTCCACCGAAAGGCTCTCCTATTTGTCAGATCCGCAGCTGCCTTGCCTTGCTCTGCCTCTAAGTGGCTCTTTTGAAAGTCAGCATGTCAGGATGGCTCCCAGCAGACAGGCTAAGCAGGTGCAATGGAAGCAGTTTCTATGATTCACATAGAGCAGTTGGCCCTTGACCTTGTAAAGCAAATTCTGGAAGCATTCCAATTTAGGAAAGATTTCCTGCATCCATATTAACCTTTTTACCTAGCATTCTCCACTAAACATTTGTACAGAAACATGCTCTCATAGGACTTGGCTATGTTGGCTATGAGTGTCATTTGCAACTGGCCTTTAAGATTACATTGTTCTGGTTACTAGCCTGAACTTACTGGGCCTTGGCAAAACAAATTTTTCTTTTCTCTATCTTTTTTATTGGGTATTTTTTGTATTTACACTTCAAATGTTATCCCCTTTCCTGGAGTGCCCTCCAGGACCCTCCTATTCTATCCTTCCCCCCTGCTTCTATGAGGGTGCTCCACCTCCCACCCACCATCCCCACCTCACTGCCCAGGCATCCCCTACACTGTGAAATCAAGCCTTCACAGGACCACTCCTCCTAGTCATGCCAGACAATGTCATCCTCTGCTACATATACGTCTGGAGCCATGGGTCTCTCCATGTGTACTCCTTGGTTGGTGGTTTAGTCCCTGGGAGATCTGGTGGGTGGGTGGTGGTGGTGGTGGTGGGTCTGGTTGGTTGATATTGTTGTTCTTCCTTAGGGGTTGCAAATCCCTTCGGCTCCTTCAGCCCTTTCTCTAACTCAAAACATTTTTCAATGGGGAGTATTAAATGAAAGAAACTTTCCTGGGTGTGATCAGTGAGGGCAATTAACAATGATAAAGTAGGTCACTGAAAATAAATTTTGACCTCCTTATAATTAAAACAACAATATTGCCTAATAAAGGATATCACCCCCAAATCATTTGCTCCTCAAGAAGCTGGGCTCCAGAGATTTAAATATTTCAGAGACAAAAATCACCATGGACTGGTGATTTTGTGATTCAGTGAAAAGATGATTCATGCAAGACCTTGAGAAACAGCAGCACAAACCATGATAGCAAGCAAGCACTTGTCTGAGATAGCCTGAAATTCCATTCCCAGGTCAGAGTATATATAGAAAATGCCTAAGGTTAACTCTTAGATCATACATTTCATACTATATAGTAAATGTATCTCTGTGTCAGTATTAGAGTAATACAGAGGGCTAAGAGGCCAGGATGGTCAAGGAGTTTCAAAAAGGACTGGTAAGTCAAAGCTTGGGATCTGATAGGAATGTAAGAGCCCCTACACTGATACAATAACAAACCAAACAAAGCTAGGAAAGCCTGAGAAGCAATGCTGGCTGTGAGTGGGAAGACTGTAAATCAAGGCTTGTGGGTGAAGTTTCAGAATGGAGTCCAGCTGCAGGGAAAAAATGGTACTACTACAACTAGATGAAAAATGGGTTAGATGGATGGATGGCAGATTCAGACAGGTAAACAAATAGATGGACTGATATCATTCAAATAGGCCAAGGGACGAAGCCTACCTGAAAACTACAAAACAGTCAGGAATACCCTGGCTGATGCTCTTTGACACAAACTCTTGGTGAAAACCATTTTAACTTCAGGACTTGGTCTCCACTTCTTTATGGGAATCCAGGTAAGGGAGATTATATCTCCCTTTCCTTGGCTTGGTGGGTTCAATAATTTTCTTTTGCTTGCTATCTCATGGACATTTGAAACTGTTTCTTGCATAGGACCAGGTGCTGAGGCATCGAAGGGAAGTAGCCAGGCTCTCTGTAAACTGGGTCTTTCCTTCTATTAGTAAAAGAGCTCAGAAGCCCCTGCTTTGTTCCCTAGGTTACCTAGCATGGCAGGGTTTTTGTTTTTTGTTTGTTTGTTTGTTTTGGTTTTGTTTTTTCGAGACAGGGTTTCTCTGTGTAGACCTGGCTGTCCTGGAACTCACTCTGTAGACCAGACTGGCCTCAAACTCAGAGATCTGCCTGCCTCTGCCTCCCAAGTGCTGCAGTTAAAGGCGTGCACCACCACTGCCTGGCTCATTAGCAACTTAAAAACAAGATATTTCCTTGCTCTCATGGGCTTCTGTTGCTGTCAAGATCTAAACCTTAGAGCCTGTCTGAGTCATCCACAGTGTTATTAAAAGAGACTTACCCAATACCTGCCTTTGAGTTACTCTGCAGAACTTTGACCAAGGAAAAGAATCTCTAAGTGTTATCCAAGATTGCTTGGTTATCTTGGTATTATATTAATATACCTATGTGCTCCTTCAGTCTAAATGCAAGGCCATGCTCTAAAGGACTCCATACTACTGTTTACAAAGTATGGAGTCCTTTAGAGCATGGCCTTGCCTAATCTTGACAAAATAAATATAATAAAGATAGAAATATAGGAGCCTCATTCTCTCCCCACAGGTACAGTGGGTCCCAAGACCAAGTATTCTGTAACCACAATGAACTAGAATCTTTGGAAAGCAATTCACTGTGACACTTAGTGGAAATTTCCACCTGTGACCCTTCTCCCCTTTTTTTGTAACTTCACTGGAAGTGGTATAAAGTATGGGTCTCCTTCCCCTTCAAATATTATAGTGAAAATAATTGTGAATGAGATCTCTAAAAATCATTCTCCTTTTGTTTTAAAGTTCCAGCCTCCCACCATTTTTGTTTCTGCCTGACACCTAGTATACAAACCATTTGAGGGAAAATGACTGCACTTAGTTGTAACAGTTGTTTTTCAGATGAGCATCTCACAGCCAGTTTTTCTCTGGATTTTGACCAGCTGTGGATTTCTATACTGGTCTCTGTGTGCTGCCAAAAGAGGTTTCTTTGTCAAGAGGTAAGAACTATACTTATTTATGGGCCTAAGAGTAAGTATTTATAATGCAGGTTGAAAATACATTGGTTTAGGAAAGTTGAAGTATTAGGTTTTCCTCTAGCCTCTGTACCATCAGCAGCCATGGGTAGCTAGTAGACACAGCTGTAAACTAGCTTTCCAGTGCTTCTGCATACTTCAGTTTAGGGGTTCCAGGTAAAATGTGTTTCTGGTATTGGGAAGTGACAGTATGGATTCCAGAGGGGCTGGAGAAGGTAGGAAAGAAGGGTGTTTCACCATGTTTCCCTTAGTTCCCTGGGAATAAGGGCAGAGAATGAGGAGAATCCACAGAAGAAGGTCTGCTACAGACCTGGAGATGAGACAGAGGGGACCGGATTTGAAAGAACAACAGTAGACAGAAAGATCTTCAAGTCTTCTGTTTCCTTGGCTGAAGTGGCCTATGTTTTCCCTGGAATGCCTGCTGAAACTGGAGGGAGTCTGGAATAAAGCAATCAATGCTATGAAAGACAGGAGGGGAAGATAATTACAGCCAAACTTGTTAAATATTAATATTCCTTTAAACAAAGAGGAGATAGACAATGCCATTGGTAGACTTTCACCAGAGTATCCATTCATTCCTTCCAGTTGGTTATATGTGGTTTTGCTCTAGTTCTGTGAGACTTCAATGTTTTCTGGGTGTATGAGATAAATTCTAAAACTAGGGCGATGGTCCACATATGTACTGAATAATGTTCCTAAATATTATTTAGCACCCCACCTTAGAAAAAAATTTTTCAAACACATGAGTTTATTTGTTACTCTTATGTCTAATGGTATTTTTTTAAATCGAGATAAATGTATGTATAAAAGCTAAAATGACCCATAAATATAATTATAGGTATCTGGCTCTCTGAAAACTAGTCCAATCTTCTTGATTCTTAAATCCTATCACAAAAAAAGAAGTGGTAGTTGTTTTTAAAAGTCCATATACAGATAATCTTAATTTGCTGCAGAATGCCATGTATAAACTCCTAAGCTTATAGTGGTCTAGTAATGTTTTTAAAAATCTGACTTAAATATCTATGTTAACTTTATTAAGATTTAATTATTTGGAGAAAGTAAGTCATATAAAATTGTGACTTTTGTAAAAGCACATTATCAAAGAATTTTAAAATGAGATTCCCAGCCTCTCCATGGATGGTACCTATGGTTTGAATTTTATTTGATACTAAAAGAACTTTAATTTAATACCATAATTTTAAAAGACTCAAACTTAACAGATAAAAATGCAAAATCCTAATCTTAGAAAAGTTATTATTACAAACTGCTAAAGATAATCAAGACATTCAAGTTAATGATCAATCACATACATGATCAAAGTCTTTAATGTGCCCAGAACTGTGTTTGTAGTCATGCTAAGTACAAATGTAATTCATTTACAGAGACAAGCTTGGAGAGAGAGACCAATTTATATCTTACATAATATAATCTTTGCCATATCTTGCAAAATTTAAGCCTGAAGCAAGTAACTCAAAACAAGTTTGAAGTTTAATTAACGTTTTTTTTAAATATAAAATAACATTCAAAATCAGGTATACCAAAAGAAGAGGCTGTAAAAAGTGAAATGATTGAGTAAAGTGGGCTAAATTTATAATACACTTGCACAGCAAGGAAACTCCAGGCTCAAGAAGTTCCCTTGGATGGAATGGAATCCTTCCAGAGTAAGTGGCATGCTAGCCTCATTTACAGAATAAGAATTCATGGGGAAATAACACTCCAACCACTCACCAAGATGTCTGCTACTCCAGTCTCTGGCTCCATGGGTGTGACCATTTCCGGATATATGAGCCAAACTAGGAAAGAAACTCCTCTGTATCTATAGAAAAGTTGAATTAGTCCTTATATGTCACTTGATTGGAGGATGGATTCTCTTTCCCAAGGGAGGAAGTTAGAGTCTACATACACATCTTAAATGTGTCAAAAAACAGAGAGATAGGGGTGGTACCCCTCTCTGAGGAAAAGGGGAGGACATAAAGTAGTAAAGATTAATAAGCATGTGACTGAGAGGAGACAAGGGAGGGGGACTGGAATGTAAAGTGAGTAAATAAATAAATACATAAATAAAAAGCCCCCATCATTAAAATAAAGAAAGCAAAAGTTAATTCCATGGTCTACACCCTAACCATCCATGTTCCAGGATTAAAGGAGACTTCTCAACATTGTGTTATCATATGTGTAGTTTCTCGTATTTATTAGGATTATCCACATGGTGTCTTTAAAAAGTTTGCTAGACAATCGTTTAAAATGATGCAATAAGATTTTATTTCACTTTTAAATTGCCAACTAAACACTGAATTAAATTGACTTCTTTTACAAAGCTTTCACCTGCTTGTTCCTTATGCAGATGTCTAATGTAACAAACTTATAAATACAGTTACTGTAAGCTTCTACAAAACTCTGGTACATGGTTTAGCCAGTTGTAAAACTGTATTTAACCTTACAACTCAAAACATTTTCTGTTTATGTTCTTGACAAAGTTGTACAGCAATTACCTCCTGGCTATTGTTCTGAATCTTTACCTTTTTAAAGATTTATTGTGCCCTTTCGATGGACCCTCCTCTGAGGCACTATAATGGCTGCCCTTTTTACATTGTTTCTTTTTCCAGTTCAAACAAAAATCTGTATCCTGAACCCCTAAAAGAAGTTTGTATGACCTCTGAAGTGGAGATCTGACTCTGTCCTACTCCCGCCTCTTTCTGCCACTCCAGACATTGTTTTCAGGACTTAGAATTAAAACAACCAGACTGAAGCCTTTTCTACATCAATTAAACCCTATACTTTATCAATTCTTAAAAACCTTTAGAGAAATTTCAGGCCAGCTTGACATCTTTTTAGAACCAACTCACGTCTTTGGCTGCCTAAGTTCTTTACTTAGATCTTATTACTAGAACTTGTAACTGCCAAGAATGGGATTTTTGCCCTCCTCCTAGAAAGATTCTATTTCCACGTCAACAAATCCCAACTCGTTTGAGATGGGGCCCAAAGATGAGAGAATTAGACACATAATTGAACCACAAGCAGCCTTCTAGGAATGAACTTTTAGTTCCCTCCCACTCTGGCTCTTCCCCTGATCACTCCTTTCGTCCTTTTTATTCTCATACATTTTTATCCTATCTTCTCCCCTCTGAACTTCCCCATATACCCAAAGACTCTTAGTAAGTCCCTCTGTCCCCCAATGGCTCTTACCCTACAAAAGTTAGCAGTTCAACAGCTATAGAGCTCCACCAGGTACATTGTACGCAACTGACCAGAACAAGAAATACCTGACCTTGGTACAACAAAGCATAACCTTTTTACTAAAAGCAAGCAGCAGATTTCCTACGTGCAGTGATATCACACACACACACACACACACACACACACACACACACACACACATACACACACACACACACCTTATGGAAAGGTTGAAGACCCTCACTATTTCAATACTATGGTCTCAATTTGCTGAGATCCAGAGAACCAGTTTGCTTCTCTGCCTCAGTTTTCTTGCATGCAGGGTCCTCAGAGGTTAGAAGAGGGCGTTGGATCCCCTGAGACTGTGCTTATAGACAGCTGTGAGGTGCACCATGGGTTCTGGAGCTAAATCTGAGCCCTCTGCAAAAGCAGCCAGTTCTCTTATTTGAAGAACAATCTCTCCAGCCCCAGAGTTCTAGGTCTTAACTGGACCACTTGTGTCAAAGAGGGCAGAAGTCAATGAAAAAGTGAGAAAGCAAGAGAGCAAGAGAGCAAGAAAGCAAGAGAGAGAGAGAGAGAGAGAGAGAGAGAGAGAGAGAGAGAGAGAGAGAGAGAGAGAGAGAGAGAGTCAGAGACGGACAAAAAGAGACAGAGAGACAGAGACAGAAAGACAGAGACAGAGAGAGAGATGGGAGAGGGAGGGAGCAAGGGCTGGGCCCTGGGGAGAGATGTGGAAAGCTTCAGGAGTGAAATGCATTGGTGGTGTACTTTATCCTGGTCTATTTAGCTGAACAGACAGCTCCCATTGTCCATGACAGGCTATAACTTTGCATTCATCCAGCTGTTTTGGTATCCTTCATATACTTGTAGATAACCACTTATTCATGCCATATAAGATAAGCAAGACCAGAAAACTTTATGGTTGGCCAAGTTGGACTTTGGTGGAATTAAAAATGCTCACAAAATGAACTTTGGTCTATTGTCAGTTTCCTATCTACGGTACATTTCTTGGGAGAAAAAGCACAACAGCTATGATAAATGGTGATGCAATAAGCATTTATTTCATGGTATTTCATAGCCATTTTAATTGCATTTCAACTTTCATTCCTTTGGGAGAACCCTCAGGAATGTTGTAGCTTTATTGTATAAAAGTTTTGTTTTTCATTTTTCAAGTATCTTCTAATATGACATCTATAACTGATGGAAGCTCTATAAAGATGTTGGCAGAAATTAACATATTTTAAAGAGGCACATGTATCAACCTCTACCCTCACCATTTCCCCCCATTGATTATTAAATTATTAGAACAATGGTTTATAAAGGAATTGGAGTTTCGCCTGGAATCTCATTCTGATTGAAGATGAACTCTGAATCCTTATGCCAGACGAAACAACAATTTGTCATTCAGAAAGATATTTCACAGTTCTGACAACTTGTCACAAAACCTTACTGAAAAGACTGGAGTTGAGACAATGATCACCATTGTGACAGGTATGGCTATACCTTCATTAGGCCTACTTAGTTATGCCTATGTCTTTGCTTCTGCTTCAAACTAAACTTCATGATAAGAATCCCCAAAAGGATATTAGTGGGTTATTAGATTTCAGTGTTCTTAAATAAATCTCATCTTTTTGTTTTGTTTTGTTTTGTTTTTGTTTTTTGCTATTACTTATCTGTTTAATTGACCTACTGAAGAGAGATAACTAAACTGGCTTCTTAAGGCTGCCAGAGTCTAATCTCTGACCCTAAAACTTAAAAAACCCTTCCTTGTGAACATAGATTGTTGGGTTATTTTTTTAAGTGTGTGTGTGTGTGTGTGTGTGTGTGTGTGTGTGTGTGTGTGTTAGAGATGGCAAACAGCCTCACTGAATAAAATGAGATCTCAACAGAGCTTTGATTTTCATTTCCCCAGTGTCTAAATATGTTATACTTTTTCACATATTTAGTAACTATTTATACTTCTTTAATAGCATAGCTGCTCAGTTCATTGGCCCATTTATTAGTTAGATTACATGTGTGCTTGAGTCTTGTCTATTTGGCTGGTTGTTTGCATTTGAATGAATAACTGCCAACAATTTCCTCCTGTTCTGCATGCAGTCCCTTCACTCTGCTATCACTATTGCTATTCAAAAATTTTTCAGTTTCTTGAAATCTCATGTGTCAATTACATCCCAACCTGTAAGAGCTCAGAAGGTCACTGCTGATTCCTGTTTCTTGAAGGGTCTCATCATCGCTTTCCTATAGCGGTTTAAAAACCTAATGTCTTACATTAATGTCTATTACATATCTTGTTCTGCTTTTAGTACAGAATTAAAGATAGGTACCTAGTTTCAATCTTCTACATTTAAATAACTAGTATTTGCAGGAGCATTTCAAAATATGCTATCATTTTCTAGCATTTATTTTTGGTGTCTTAGTTGAAAATCTCATGCATATATAGCTGTGAGAGTTTACTTCTGGCCCCTCTATTTAATTCCATTGTTCTGCATGTATGTGTGATGTCAGTATCATTGTGATTTTATTACTAGGGTTCTATAGCATAATTTGAAAGTATGAATCATGATTACCTATTTCCTTGTATCATTGGTATTTGAATGGCAATTGCATTAAGTCTGTAAATTAGTTTGTGGAGTATGGCAATTTTCACAATATTAATCTATGAAACCATGATAATTGGGACTATGCTTTTTCTAGAGTTTTCCTTAATTTCTTTTTTCTTTGCAAAGCAAAGCGACAAAGCTTATTCCTAAGAATTTTATTGTATTTGATGTTATCTTGATGAGAATTGTTTTTATAATATCTTTCTAATTGTATCTTTCTAATTCTTTAATAATTGTATCAAAAAGCTACTGGTTTTTGTATGCTAACTTGGTATAGACTTCTTTGCTTAGTTTGCCTTTAGTCAAAAAGATTTTGGTATAATCTGTAGTGTTTTCAAGTATACGATCATATGGTCTATAAAGATAATTAGTCTACTTCTTACTCTATGTATTGAGTTTCATTTATTTATCTTACTATTGCTTTGGAGAAATGTGCAAATACAATAATCACTATGTATGGTGAAAGTAGATATCTTTGCCTTATTATTGATTTTAGACAAAATGTTTTTCCTACACTGCATGATATTGGCCTCTAGGTTTGCTGCACACAGCTTTTTTTTTTTTTTTTTTTTTTTTTTAGGTATGACCCTTGATCCTATTTGTGTACTATATTGAACTTACTTATCTGCAAATTTTGAATCATTATTGTATGCCTGGAAGGAAGCCAACTTGATCATAGTGAATGATTTTTTTTAATGTGCTGTTGACTTTGTTTTGTAAGCATTGTGCTGTTTATATGCCTATGTCCATCAAGAATATTTGTCATATTTCTCTATTTATGTTTATTGTTTTGTCCTTGCTTGATTTTGATATAAGAATAATATTTGCCCAGAAACATTGAGAATGAGAGCCTTGGCTCTTATTCTATTTTGTGGAATGGCTTGAGGATTGCTGGATGTGAGGGACTCCATCCAGTTCTGGTTTTTCCTTTCCTGGGAAATATTTCATTATCTAAATCTCGGAAATGCTTATTGTTCTGTTCATATTTTATATATTCCTATTCAATTGTATATAAAAGTTTAGAAATTTATTCATTTCTTCTAGATTTTCAATTTATTGAAGGATGAGTTTTTAAAATAAACCTGAACAATTCTCTCAGAAGTATCTTTTAAAATTATGATTTCTTTCTCACTGAAGTTGGTGCTTAGTTTTCATAAACATTGAGCTATATCCTCAGCTTATTTATCTTATATTTTAAAAAAATTAAGCCCTTAAAGAAATATCGGCCTGTCTTAGATATAACTTGCTTCTTCTTTTTTAGTAATAGAATGTGTCTTAGTTTCTGAAGAGAAAATTGCATTAGTAGATTTCCCTCCTTGCATGCTGCTTTGAACATGCTATTCCTTTCTTTTATGGCTTCATGTTCATTGGTCTCTTTCTGACCAATGGCTGATGGACATTCATCTTATGTATATAGCCAGGAATGGTCTTCCGTCCTGTGATTCCAAGATGTTTTCATAAATACTAGCAATTTGGGATATCATGCATATAGAGTTTTCTCAGACATTTTTTTAGACTGAGGTCCTTTGAGTGTTTGAATTTGTTATATCACTTTAAAACTCAACTGGCAGATGTTTGGTTCCTGGGTCTCACATGGTCAAAGGAGAAAAAGAACTCCACAAGTAGTCCACTGACCTCCAGAGACACTCCATACTTTAACTATGAGCTTTTCCAGGATATCTGATCACACTGTGAACCCAGAGATTGTGTTTATTGAAAAAAATAAACTTGTTTCTAGTTGTGTTATGGCTCAGCCCTTAGCACACACCTTTAATCCCTGGTTGGAATACAGACATGCCCTTAGTACATACCTTTTATCTCAAACATGAACGGAAAGTTAGTTTGCAGAAGGAAACATCCATGCTTGAAAGTGATGCCTAATTGAGTGGTAGACAAAAGGATGAATCAGATAAAGATTTGAAAGAATAAGTTGTGCCCAACTCTCATAAAAGAGAGAAAAGGGAAGCTACTTAAGAGAAAGCAATGCAGAGGAGAGGAAGCAGAGGAGGGGGAGTTTTATACAGACGGGTTAAAGAGAGAACACACTAAACACAGGTGAAGACAGAAGGAGGTAGAGAATAAGTAAATAGAAGACTAAAACAGATTGCTAGATGTAGTATGAGGACAAGTAGAGCAATTTAGGAGAAGCTGAGAGAAGCCAGATTGAATATGCCAGCATGGAGAGAAGGTTTGAGCCAGAACAACTGAGTTGTCCAGCCAGCAAGAGACCAGAACACAGAAAAGATTCTATGCCTAGATTAGATTGTGTGGAGACTGGAAGCTCCCAGGACTAGGCTTAGGGTAGCAGACTGAGGCAGTAAGCTGCTGAGTCAAAAATTACATCAGGGGAAGAAAAGTTATACTTACATTGAGCAAATAAATACATAAATAAATTAAATTGATACATACATACATACATACATACATACATACATACATATATACATTGTAGGGAAATCTAAACACACAGTTACTCTGGCAAGGGATTCCATCCAAAGAACTTCTAGGGTGTGTGATCTGGCTGGAATGACACATCGTTATTCTGGCTAGAATACAAACAATGAAGGTAAAGTTAGTTTGTAGGAGGAAGCAGTCAAGTTTGAAAATAACACCCAATTGAGGGTCAGAGAAGTAATGAGTCAGAGAAAGAGTTGACAGAATGAGTCAGAGAAAGGTTACACCCAATTCTTATAAGAACAGACAGGATAGAGAGGTCACTTTAGAGCCTAAGAGAGCAATGTGTACACATGTATGCACACACACACACACACACACACACACACACATATACACACACACAGAGGCGGGGGAGGGGGAGGGAGAGACAGAGACAGAATGGAAGAATGGGAGAATGAGAGTGAGAGAATGGGAGAATAGGAGAATGGGAGAATGGGAGAATGGGAGAATGTGGGGAGGCGGCAAGCAGCGGTAACATTAGAACATATTGCCATAGTTAGTATGAGGCCAATCAGAGAAATTCAGCCAGAGCCATTTTCAGTCAGTCATTTAGAAAGGAGCTTGGGCCAGAACAGCTGAGGTGAAACAGACAGGCAGAGTTTAGAAAGAGTGAGGAGTCTAGAGCAACATTCTGGGAAGCCCAAGATACTTTATTATTGATGGTCATATATTTGATAAGCAATTTATATTCCTTACAAGAGATTTTAGTGTAGTTACATTTCCAACAAATGTAGTTGCATACTAAGACGTTTGGTATAATTTCTGAAGAGAAGAGGCATTTCTTCTTCATTTCTCCCCATAAGGTGACATACAACACTCAGGTGATGTTTGGCATAGTTTCTGAAGAGAAGAGGCATTTCTTCTTCATTTCTCCCCATAAGGTGACACACAACACTCAGGTGACGTTTGGTATAATTTCTGAAGAGAAGAGGCATTTCTTCTTCATTTCTCCCCATAAGGTGACACACAACACTCAGGTGATGTTTGGTATAGTTTCTGAAGAGAAGAGGCATTTCTTCTTCATTTCTCCCCATAAGGTGACACACAACACTCAGGTGACGTTTGGTATAATTTCTGAAGAGAAGAGGCATTTCTTCTTCATTTCTCCCCATAAGGTGACACACAACACTCAGGTGACGTTTGGTATAGTTTCTGAAGAGAAGAGGCATTTCTTCTTCATTTCTCCCCATAAGGTGACACACAACACTCAGGTGATGTTTGGTATAGTTTCTGAAGAGAAGAGGCATTTCTTCTTCATTTCTCCCCATAAGGTGACACACAACACTCAGGTGACGTTTGGTATAATTTCTGAAGAGAAGAGGCATTTCTTCTTCATTTCTCCCCATAAGGTGACACACAACACTCAGGTGACGTTTGGTATAGTTTCTGAAGAGAAGAGGCATTTCTTCTTCATTTCTCCCCATAAGGTGACACACAACACTCAGGTGACGTTTGGTATAATTTCTGAAGAGAAGAGGCATTTCTTCTTCATTTCTCCCCATAAGGTGACACACAACACTCAGGTGACGTTTGGTATAGTTTCTGAAGAGAAGAGGCATTTCTTCTTCATTTCTCCCCATAAGGTGACACACAACACTCAGGTGACGTTTGGTATAATTTCTGAAGAGAAGAGGCATTTCTTCTTCATTTCTCCCCATAAGGTGACACATAACACTCAGGTGATTCAACCCAGTAACTGGTAGATGTGATGCTGAGCACGGACATGTCTCACGGACACTCCTGACTTAAAAATTGTATGAAAAATTATTGAAGAATATTATATTGCCAAAACTTAGGTTCTGTACATACTTGAAGACACGTTGCCACATAAATAGCAATAAGCATATGTTTGAAAAAAGATGTTGAATATTTCCTTATTTTAAAATATGTTTATAAACACCCACATTTATGTATCATACTTACAAAGTGCCTCACCACTCAAGCTTCTGGCTTCTCCATTCCTTTCAACAAAATTTAGCTGTATGAAGACAGTGTGGTACTTGATGCAAAATGCATTGCAAACCAATTTTCTGAGAAGAACTATTTTTTCTGAGTTAGATAAAAATGAATGAATTCTCTCATTTACTGTAATTTTACATGTGTGTTTGTTTATAAATATAGGAGGAATTTCCCAAGCAAAAATAAAAGAAAACATTACAACAAAAAGAATGAGGTAGATTCCTCTGTTGAGGGGCATCTGGGTTCTTTCCAGCTTCTGGCTATTATAAATAAGGCTGCTATGAACATAGTGGAGCATGTGTCCTTCTTACCGGTTGGAACATCTTCTGGATATATGCCCAGGAGAGGTATTGCTGGATCCTCCGGTAGTACTATGTCCAATTTTCTGAGGAACTGCCAGACTGATTTCCAGAGTGGTTGTACAAGCTTGCAATCCCACCAACAATGGAGGAGTGTTCCTCTTTCTCCACATCCTGGCCAGCATCTGCTGTCACCTGAATTTTTGATCTTAGCCATTCTGACTGGTGTGAGGTGGAATCTCAGGGTTGTTTTGATTTGCATTACCCTAATGATTAAGGATGTTGAACATTTTTTCAGGTGCTTCTCTGCCATTCGGTATTCCTCACGTGAGAATTCTTTGTTCAGTTCTGAGCCCCATTTTTTCATGGGGTTGTTTGACTTTCTGGAGTCCACCTTCTTGAGTTCTTTATATATATTGGATATTAGTCCCTTATCTGATTTAGGATAGGTAAAGATCCTTTCCCAATCTGTTGGTGGTCTTTTTGTCTTATTGATGGTGTCTTTTGCCTTGGAAAGAGAGGCCCATTGGACTTGCAAACTTTATATGCCCCAATACAGGGGAATGCCAGGGCCAAAAGAATGGTAATGGGTGGGTAGGGAAGTGGGCGGGGGATATGGGGGACTTTTGGGATAGCATTGGAAATGTAATTGAGGAAAATACGTAATAAAAAAAAAAGAATGAGGTAGAAAGTGTGAATTTATTCAGCAGTAAGCCTGCAAGATGACAATTCCATCTGGCAAACAAAAATTACTTTTACGCCGGGCTCTGGTGGTGCATGCCTTTAATCCCAGCACTTGGGAGGCAGAGGCAGGCAGATTTCTGAGTTCAAGGCCAGCCTGGTCTGCAGAGTGAGTTCCAGGACAGCCAGGGCTACACAGAGAAACCCTGTCTTGAAAAAACAAACAAACAAACAAACAAACAAACAAACAGTTAATTTTACAATAAATAGCCTTGTTATAGGTCTCTAAGTTAAGTCCCCAGATCCACAATAATAAAAATAGTAATAACAATGATCAGGACAAAAGTGTTTTTCCAACAAGTGTTCATTAAACATTCATGGGCACACCAAGCACACCTCTGTTAAAACAAAGTGATGTGTTGCAAGGAGGTGAGAATGCTGCCTGCCACTCTGTTACTAGGATTAGCTTGGTTTCCCAGGTACACTGCAGTCACTGGGAAAGTTTGCTTATACCACAGGCTCCCAGATATCCATGGTGCTTTCTGGGGTACAAGCAAATCACAAACCTTACAACCACAATTGTCTCCTCAGAGGGAAAGACTTATTGACTGAAACACAATCTATCTTAGACTGCCTTTTAGTATTACTATTAGTGTTGTTGTTGTTGCTGCTGCTGCTGCTGCTGCTGCTGGTGCTGCTGGTGGTGTTTTTTGTGACAGTGTCTCACTAAGTAGTTCTACCTGTCCTGAAACTCATTATGTAAACCAGGTTGGCCTTGAACTAACAGAGATTTGCATCCCTCTGCCCACAGAGTGCTGGGATTAAAGGTGTGTGCCACCACTCCCTGCTCAATTATTATTTAACATTTTTATTACAATATAATTATACCCTTTCACCCTCTTCCCTTTCTTCCCTCCAATCTTGCCCTTGTCTCCCCACTTACTTCCTCTCAAATTGATGTCCTCTTTAATTGATTATATATACATATATATCATATGAATATAAATGTATATGGGCTCAGGGCTGGACACTTAGTATTGAAAAACAAAAGGCTCCTGTCTGGGGAAGGCTAACTCTCCCTTTCAGTAGCCTTTAGTTGCCTGTAATAATTTTTCTAGGGTGGGGACACCTTGAGATTTCCCGGTTTCACTTTTTCATATCTACTGGTGCCTTTTAAAACTGTATTTCCTATATGTTCTTGTGGGAACCCAGTGCCATGGATCTAGCCACTATAGAAGCAGTCTGGGCATCTGCAGGGCAGAGCAAAGCATGGCAGGGAAGTTTGGGAAGGAATGGGTAAAAGCTCTAAGGGGCGGAGAGAAGAGCTCTGTGCACGTGATCAGGGGTGCTCCTGTTCTCTGGTTCCAGCAGATTGGAAACTACTCTCAGAAGCTTTGTCACTGCCTGTGAGAGTCCAGCTCCAGGGAGGAAACCGGAGGAGCAAAGGGGAGTGGACAGAAAGGGATAGGGAGGGACTAATGAGGGGACCGGTTTAATAGGGTGCCCTTGTTGTTAGCACCTGGGACTTGCCGCAGCTCAGAACTTCATTCCTCAGACAAACCAGCTGCAGTTTAGCCATGCTTGCTGCTGCGGGCTCCCTGGTAGCCACGATCTGGGCAGCGCTCCATCCCAGGACTCTGTTGGTGGCTGCAGTCACCTTCCTGCTCCTGGCTGACTACTTCAAAAACCGGCGCCCCAAGAACTATCCCCCGGGGCCTTGGGGTCTGCCTTTCGTGGGCAACATATTCCAGTTGGACTTTGGGCAACCCCACCTCGCAATCCAGCCGGTAGGAAGGGGTGAGGGTGTCTTGCTTTGTCTGTCTTGACTTAATCCTGCGCTACAGGAAAAGGGGACTTACTGAGACTAGAACAGAAGACCAGGTTCAAAGACTGGTGATCACAACCTGATATCCAGAACTCAGAACCTGTGTCCTCTTTTAAGAAATACGTTGTTCGATTTTCAAATAGTTGGAGATTTTCTTACTCTTGTATGAAGGGCTTTGCTCCCGTTGTTATTCTGTTACGGTCAGAGAACTCCCTGTATGTGATTTTAAGTCTTTAAACCATGGCATATTAAAGGAATGATAATAAATCTAGATAAATAAGCCCTTTCAATTTCAGATATGGGTACAGAAGTGGTACCTCATCTTAGTTTGTTAGAGTGCCTGTAGAGAAAACAAAATGTGTTTTTCTCTTGATTGAAGTTGTCTACAAATAATCAGTTTTCTTATTGATCTTTGTTTGTCCTGTCAGTCCTTGCTGACTGTTCACCTACTAACTTTTTCAACCCCTGGGAAAGGTGTCTCCAGCTCCACAGGAAGTCTGCCTGTTTTTCCACTCCATTCTGGAAGCTCTCCTGCTTGAATTGGAAAGACTGTTATGTGCACATAGTGTGCATGAAAGACTGAAATAGTGTCCTTTTGGTATATGACCATCTTCCCACTTTATCTATAGTTATTTTCTCTGCTTAGATAGTGAATACTCCAGCCATGTTTGATTATCCCTGTCACTTCCCAGTACTAGTGATGTCTGACTCTGATTGTTACTATTTAAAGGCATACACCCATATTTTTTTCTTACTTACTTTAACCTATTTATTTTTCTCTTTTTCCTTCCCTGTGTGTTTTTTGGACACTTTCTGAGTAGTTACATTTTTATCCCCATTCAGTCTTTCTTTTTCTTCCTCTTTTATTGGATATTTTCTTTATTTACATTTCAAATGTTACCCCCTTTCCAGGTTCCTCTCCAGAAACCTCCTATCTTATCCCCCTCCCCTGCCTCTATGAAGGTGCTTCCCCAACCACCTACTCACTCCTGCATTCCAGCCTTGGATTCCCCTACAATGGGGCATTGAACACCCTCAGGACCAAGGGTCGCTCCTCCCACTGACGTCCAACAAGGCCATCCTCTGCCACCTATGTAGTAGTAGCCATGGGTCGCTCCGTGTGTATTCTTTGCTTGGTGGTCCAGTTCCTGGGAGCTTCAGGGGGGTTGGCTGGTTGATACTGTTGCTCCCCCTATGGGGTTGCAAACCTACTCAACTCCCTCAGTCTTTCTTAAATCTCTTTTATCATTCTTCCAGCCACAGCTCTGTGCTATGCAATAGGCAGGGGCAGCTGATGAGATTTTGCTATCACCATTTTCCACAGGACCACAAAGCGACCACAAGCATAAAAGATCCCTGTCTCCCCTCTATGATACTGATGTCTCAGGTGTTGTCTTCACACACACTGAGAACCATATTAGACTCTAACTTGCTCTTCAGTGCCCTGTGCAGCTGGAACTCAAAGTCATAAAAGCCTGTTGTCTCTGGCCCTTACTCATCCTCCTTTAGCTCTGTCTTTCTTCTGACCACACTGTCTTTCTCCTGAGTGTATAACACTAGATGACTCTCTGTTGCACTTATGTTTCTAATGCCCCCCCCCCGACTTCATTTTCACCTTTCTAGTTTCTCCAGAAGTGCTAAACTAATTTCTCTCTGCTTTCAATAGATTTCTATGGGATTGTAGCTTTCCTGCTGATATTGGTTGCTTTGCTTCACTTGGGGCTTTGTGCTGTTGGGTTCTTCATGGCACGTTTGTGGTTTGTTATACTAGGAAGTTTCTATAATTGCTCAATAATGTTCTCATCTACCCTTTCTCTTTCCTGTCTTTGGCAGACAGCCAGACCCAGGCACCGCTGTAATATCTTTGGTGCTGGCTCTTGCTGTTTTCCATTGCTATGTTTTTTGTGCTATGCAGGGTTCACCTGCTTCTCACCCTTGCCCTACCAGTGGTTGTTCTCACATCACTCCACTGCAGATCTCTTCTGCACAGATCTGCACTGAGAACCCGGGAGCTTTCTGTGCTCACATTTCCTTTGCCTCCTCTCTGTATCTTTAATTTTTTTTATTGAAAATACTTTGTCTCATACAATATATCCTTATCAAAGGTTTCACCCACTTCAATCTTTCTAGCTCTTCCCCACTCCACTTGCCTCCAGATCCACTTTCTCTCTACCTCATTTGAAAAAAAAAAAAAACAGCCCTCTAAGAGATAAACAAACATGACAGATAAAATATAGTAAGATAAAGCAAAACTTATATCAAAGTTTGACACAGCAACCCTGCAGGAGGAAAAAAATCCTGAGTGTAAGCCCAAGAATCAGAGGCCCACTTATTCTCACACTTAGGAGCACCATAAAAGTGTTAAAAAGCTGTAGTATATAAGCAGAGGACCTGGTACAAACCCATATAAGCCCTGTGTCTGCTGCTTCTGTCTCTGTGGGTTCGTATTCACATGCCTAAGGTGATTTGTCTATATGACTTTCATTTCTCTCTTAAAAATTCCTACCATTTGGATAATAGCACTTTGAAATATTTCACTCTCCTATAACATAAATATCTGTGCCACATTGATAAAGCTGAGATTGTCTTGGTTTTTGGTAAGGCAAGTTGTTTTAGACTGGATTGTGAACATTTTGTGCAGTGTGTCATATTTTTGCTGTACACTGGATACATATTTTATTCACAGAGGTAATCTGCTGAGGATATGAATACTCACTTTTGTGAAGGGTTGTTCACTTGTAAATTTAGCTGACAAGTCTCTGTATTGTGAATTTGATCAACCCCATTTGTGTTTCCTATTCTTCCTGGGGTATAATCACAGTCTAATCAATGTAGCTTTGTATAAAGAAAGAGCCATAGACCACGATACAATCTGAAGGAGAATAGAGGTCAGAGATTTGCCCATATTTATTTCATGAGGAAGCAATATTAGTATTAATGTAAGAACAGAATGGAAATCAGAGTTCTGTCCCAGACTCCACTGGGGATTTTCCTTATAGAACTTCAACTGTGAAAATCACAATTAAGCTACCCCACATAGGTAAGACTAGCAATGTTGTATCCAGGGATGCTACAATGACAGCCTTTTATAGGGTTAAAGTCTCACCTTTTGGTGTTCCACTACAGGACACAAAGGCAAAATGATAAGAGGACTTTGTCTTGTTGGCTATACTTCTTTTGGCTCTTGTTTAAAGAAAATAAACTTTGGTTTGAGTTCCACCTCTGTCAGGTGCTGCCATGATTTGCAAGAGTACAAAATCATGCTTTTATCTGATCTTGTCTGAGTTTATTTGCTTGTTTTGCTTCAGAATTAAATGTGACTAGAGAACTTAACTGATGTGTCTGGTGTCCCAACAGTGGCTTGTGATGTAATAAAGGTGGGGGAGAGTCTTCCCAGTCCAGTTAGTTTTTTATCCATTTATGGGTGTGTTTTCATATTTTCTCCTAAATCAAACATATAGCAAGAAGCAGAATTGAGATAGAAAGAGGTCAGATGTTCCTCAGTCCAATGTCTTGAGTACCATTGTGCCACCTCTGTCACAAACCCATTCACACTTCTTGATGGAAATGAAGAGTGTTCACTTGTGACTTTTGGTGGTGAAAGTTTTTGGCCTAAAGAATCCCAGTAACATTACTTTTCATGGGATTTGTCTTAGCAGATATTTCATCAAGGAGAGTGCCCCTGTTCCTGGTTCTCCCAGGCAATTTCTAGCTTTACTTCATCTAATAATTCATTGACCTCCTTTGACTTGCATGCTGAATAGGACTGTGAACTACTTGAAGTGAAAGGATTGGAATTCCTTATCACCTGGTCCTGACTTTTAGCTGGTATGCTCTAATGAGGCTTTTCTTCTATATTCCTGCACATATTCATTCTCCAGTCTATGTATTCTACTGCCTGAGCCACAATATGAGTATTTGGGCCTTTATACTGTATATGTTTTGTTTACATCCTCACCATTTAAAACTTGGCTAAAACACCATTTCCTCTAAGAAAGGAAATGTCTTCATCTCCCTTTCAATTTCTAGGAGGATTATAGTAGATGTCATCTTAGGCTGTGTATTGAATATTTTTCTACACCATCAGCCTATCTCAGAAGGTGACCAATGAGACTGTCATTCTGAAGAGGAATTAACGACCTCAAAGGAATTTACACAATTGTGCATAAATGAATACATGTGCATGGTGTTATAGTTAAGATCAGATATATAGTCTGAAAATTTCAAGGGACACTGTGGTCTATAATGTCTAATAATCACTGTTACTAATATTTCCATAGATTTATTTTATATTTATTTATTGAATAAAAATTATTTTCAACATAAAAGTAATAAATCCTTCATCGCTTAGTTTTTGTCAATTTGACAAAACATATGCATTACATGGTAGAAAGAAATCCTCGGTTGTTCAGGAATTATCTCCATCAGATGGGTGTGCGGGCATTTGCTCTTGCTTGCTATTTACTATAAGAGGCACCAGCCACTGAAATGATATCATTCCTTCACTTGATGATGGAATATCTCTTGTAAGACTAAACCTTTTCTTCACAAACTGATTTTAGTCAGTGTTTTATCACAGCAAAAGAAAACAAAGTACGGCCTGTGCAAATTGAAAGAAACACTTAAACACACAATTTTGCAAATGAGACAAAGAGTCACCAGACCATGAACATATTCACTGCCACACACTTACACTTACCCACTCAGAAACAATTTCATATAATTGTTCATCTGCATTTCTACACTTGATCATAATGAAAATAAAGTTGTACTTCCACTGTTTATTAAAGTTTTCTGAATTAGTAGGCAGTTTCTTCATATCAATGGAAAAATGAGTATCACATACTCATTAAAAAATGTTTAAAAGATGCAAACAAGTGACTTTAAAAAGTACAATAACCTTAAAGTTCACAAGAAAGGGCAGGCGTTCCACTGGCAAAGTGTTCATCATGTAGGACTGAGATTATGTGTTCAGTCCCCAGAATCTATAAGAGTGAGGTATAGTAGCTTGTCTTTGTAAATTCAGGGTTAGAAAAGAGAAGACAGCCAAACTCCTGAAGTTCACCAGCTAGCCAGCCATGCCTACTCAGTGCTCATGAATTACTCAAATAACAAAGTGGGCAGCTCTTGAATATGAAACCTGAGGTTGACCTATGGCACACACACAGATACACACACACACACGCACACACACACACACACACACACACACACACACACATGTGCGCACGCCTGCACACACACATGCACACACACAAACACATGCCCACAGCTTATTACACAGAGCTCTAAGAATTCATACTAGCAGACCTTCTCATCTACCACTAAGGGAGGAGGAACTGTGGCTGTTTTTCTTTTTGCTTCTTGGGTGTTCCTTTTCTGTTGTTCAGTAAGGACTTCAATAGAGCTGAGTCATTTGTATTCATGGCTCATTTTTTTTCACTAATCCTTAGCTTCTATTTTAATTCAGCCTCATTTTGTTCTTCCATAATCCATGTGGAGACTTACTTCTGGTATTAAGCTTGATGTATCTTATTTCTTTTGTTAAATTTTATGTCTCTTATTTCAATTCGTTGTTCTTTGTGTTCCTATTATTATTTTCAATGTTTACCTCTTATTTTACCCTTTAGAAGCACCTTAAAAAATAGCTTGTTTTAATCTTCACATGATGTACTGAATGTGCAGTAAAATTGGCTGTGGCTGCCTTATGATGTATGCCCAAAAGTCTTCTGGGTAATTAAATACACATAGATGAACTGACTGAAGGGATGACAAATTTGAGCATTGTAAGGGTCAGGACTTACACATTTTCACTTGGTGCATTATAAGATAAAACTTACTTAAAACTTACTGATGAACTTTGGTTGAAATAGACACATACAAGGGCAGAGAGCTGGTAAAGATAGAAAAAAGATACTCACCCAATACTTAGTCTCAGATGCTGAATACCATTGATAGAAGTACAGAATCTATGTGGTTCACATTGTTAGTTAGGATATACTTAAGCCAGATAACTTCTTTGTTGATATTGAAAATTAGTCAATAAATTATGTGCCATAAAAGCTTTCAACACATTGATCAAGGCAAAGTCAATTCCTTTTCATTGTATGTACCTAAGTCTGGTATCTTTCAAAAGAAAAGATACACGCTTGCTGGTTCTGCCTTATGAATCAAATGGATCTAAGACTTAATGAAGTTGTCAAGGACTCCGAATAAAGAACAACAGAAGCACGGAGTCTAAGTCATTATCTATAATATGTTGTAAGATCCAATAGTGAGACCAAATCATTACATTTTCTTTGACATGGTTTACAAAGGTCCAAGGCTTAGTGGTTGATGTGATAGAATGTAAGTAAATGAAGATAAGGAGAGGAAGGACAGAGGACCACAAATGCCTAGAAGAATTTAATTCAGTTTGGTACTACTGATAACACCCAGGATGAGCTAAAGCGGAGGTGGACCAACACAGGGCTGAGTTATAAATGCACAAGTGGAAGGATCTTTAAAACTGATCACACATGCTTCCAGCTTTGCACAAACCTGTTATGTCCTGCATCCTCGTGGATGGTCTCATTGTCTGCAGCTACCTCTTCTCCTTCCTCCAAACTCCCTCACCCACACACTCATACCTGGTACCCACTCTTTAACTAACAGTAAACTTCCAGTCTTATGAACATCCAAAGCCATTTTTTCCATAAATATTATGTAACACTTGGTAGAGTACCTCCACCAGGCAAAAACCTCTTTCTTGACTGTATTGCTTCATTTACAATTCCTTTTCCTATTTAGTAAGATGAAGAAAATTCTGACTATAGTAAAACAGTTATAAAAAATGAAATAAAACACAAAGCATACTGAGCACCCATTCAGTGGGTGTGGCTCTCTGGGACTGGTGGGTTCTTGCCCTAGATTTTGCCCTGCACTTTTATCCCTGAGCCTGTGAACACAGAGTCCATTCATTTCTCAGCGATGCAGTGGGTGACTAGAAGCCAGAAACAAAACAAGGCTCTCTTCTCAGTGTCAGTGTCCTTCTTAACCAGAGAAGCTTGTGAGGAGGGTGGGGGTGGGATGATATCTTACTCATCCATAATGGGGATCTGAAATTGGAAAAGAGCATATGTCACAAGTGTCACATACACAGCCCTCACAGAAACCTGTCAACATGAATCAAATTAGCTTCACACTTGCCTTACATCCTGGATACACAGACACATGCACGTTTAACTATAACTATTGATGTATTTTTCAGTTGGTGAAGAAATATGGGAATATTTTTAGCCTGAATCTTGGTGACATAACTTCAGTGATCATAACTGGACTGCCCTTAATCAAAGAAGCCTTTACTCACATGGAACAAAACATTATGAATCGTCCTCTAAGTGTTATGCAAGAACGTATTTCTAATAAAAATGGTAAGTTTATATAAGTTTATTGAGCAACACAAAGTGTGTTACAATGTTAATGATGCATTATAGGGGCCTGTTCCAACAATCCCATAAACCAACCCTATCTTGAATTGCCATCTTTTAGGAAGTGTGAGGTTACATTTCTTTTTTTATTAGATATTTTATTTATTTACATTTCAAGTGTCGTTTCCTTTTCAAATTTCCCCTCCGGAAAACCCATAACCTATCCTCCCTCCCCCTGCTTCTATGAGGATGTTCCCCCTACCCACTCCCATCTCCCTGCCCTGGCATTTCCTTACACTGAAGCATTGAACCTTCACAGGACCAATGATTCACAGGACCTCCTATTGATGCATAACAAGGCCATCCTTTGCTACATATGTGGCTGAAGCCATGGGTCCCTCCATGTGTACTCTTTGGTTGGTGGTTTAGTCCCTGAGAGCTCTGGGGGTTCTGGTTGGTTGATATTGTGGTTCTTCCTATGGGGTTGCAAACCCCTTCAGCTCCTTTAGTCCTTCTCAAATTCCTCCATTGGGGATCCTGTGCTCAGTCCAATGGTTTGGTGCAAGCATTCAAGCTCTGTATTTGTCAGGCTCTGGAAGAGTCTCTCAGGAGACAGCTATATCAGGTTCCTGTCGACAAGCACTTCTTGGCATCTGCAATAGTGTCTGGGTTTAGTGTCTGTATATGAGATGGATTTCCAGGTGGAGCAGTCTCTGGGTGACCTTTCCTACAGTCTTTGCTCCATACTCTGTCTCTGTATTTCTTCCCTTGAGTATTCCATTCTCCCCTCTAAGAAGGACTGAAGCATCAACACTTTGGTCATCTTTCCTCTTGAACTTCATGTGGTCTGTGAATTGTATCTCGGGTATTCCAAGCTTTTAGATTAATACCCACTTATCAGTGAGTGAATACCGTGTGTTCTTTTGTGACTGAGTTACCTTACTAAGGATGATAATGATAATGAATTTCATGAAGTCATTGTTTTTAATAGCTGAGTAGTACTTCATTTTGTAAATATACCACATTTGTCTGTATCCATTCCTCTGTTGAAGGACATCTGGGTTCTTTCCAGCATCTGGCTATTATAAATAAGAACATGCTATGAACATCCATTGAAGGATTTAACCATGTCATCCCTAATATAAATTGAAAGAATCCACATGTCTTTCAAAAACGAACTCTAAATGTGTTGATACAAAGTAATCATACACCCTGCCACAGACAGACACACTGTTCTCCTGTTTTCCCTACTCTGTGCCAACCCTCTGTCCTAGAAAATGAGTGTGAGTAACCTTTCTCCTCCTGCTGTTCATCTTGTTTAAAGCTTCTTACACTCTGTTATTAAGCCATGCCACACAGGGACCTCTATCCTTCCAGAGAGCATTAGATTAACATAGTATAAGTACTCAGTATTATTATTAAATCAAGTTACATGATATAAAATTGGAAGCAGAACTTCATGTGCATTAACCTACCATAGTTTTAAACATTTCATAATTATTCTGAGACAATCAACCACTAATTGTTTATCATTCACTATGTTTTCTGCTATGAGAAGCACAGAGCTGGGCATAAGTTATTAATAGAGAATATAATAGATGAAAATCTGTATCTTTATATAACATGCACTCCATAAAATGAAAAACCCTGGTGTAGTTAGCTAATTAAATCACATATGTCTACAATGTTAAGGAGAGCTGCCATTCAATAGTAGCTTCTAAGATATACTGAGATTCAGGTAAAACTTCTATAAGTAAGGACACTCATTCAATAACATGGAAAAACAGTTAACAGAGCCAGAATATCCCTGAAATAACAAGTAGGACTAGGGCCTTTAGAAACTGTGAAGATGTCCAGTGTTGTAAGCATAGTATCTAAATGGCATAATTAAGTAGAAACAAACTCATACATTTGGCTAGGAAGAGCCTAGATATTTGTTTTCATGTGAACAGCAGGAGTGGTGTTGAGCAGAGAAGATCACACACTGCACACTCTGAGAATCGTTTAAGTTGTCAGTTACCAAATGGAAGATGGCATGAAATTGTCACTGTAGGTTAGAAAAGATGGGATTTTGAAAAATAAGTTCAGAAGTAAAGAAATTTGATTATTCACTGATGGTGGCATAGCAGACACATGGACCAAATTATTCAAGAAAGAAACTGCATGACCTGATGATGTTTGCAGATGGCAGGAGATCAAGGATCTCAGGGGAATTACCAGAAGAGTGGCTCCTGTGGGAACAGCACATATAAGGAGGAACAATGAGAGATGATAAGGAGTTGGCAGTGCTAGCTTCTGTTGGGACTTTCAGGAATGCATAATAATTTCTGTCACTGATGTGCTGAATCTAAATGCTTGTAACTGCCAAAATCAAGTAGTCACGTGCACGTCTGTGGAATGTACACTTTATATGAGTGTCAGCAGAGGACATTTAAATAGTAGATATGATGAGATTTCCTAAAATAGAATATGCATCAAAAAGAGATGTGGAGCAGTCTCGAACAACTCCAATATTCCAAGAGTTGATAGAAGAAAACAAGACACCAAAATTTGTGGGAAATTTGACCTAAAGAGTTAGGAAGGAAATCTGAAATTGCGGAATGCCAGGTGAGACTAAGAAAGATTTTCATGAAGGATGTCTCTGAGTTGCTGACTGAGCATTTCTGTATGCTGAAAGTGTCCCATTTTGGATGTGTAAGGAGAAGAGAGACCAAGTGTTGTGTTTAAAATGTTCATGATTTTTCTGAAAGTTACAAATAGACTTGAGTATGGCATTGCATGTTCCAAGAAATACTTGGTAAATGCTGAGCACACTAGAATGTTTGCCTCCTTTTTTTTCCTATGTGAATTACATGTGCTTCTGACCTTACTGAGTCATTTTTTCATCTTTTAAAGCTTGTTTTACCAAGACCCTCCCCACTTAAAATGTCTTTCTTATTTCTTTGATTTATGTGTCTTGTCTTATCCTTTATTTAATTCCTGTTATTCAGGGTAACAGAACTTTGTAGACCTTTCTGTCTACACTGGAACCAGGAGAGATGAACCATGTTGGGAAACAGCTGTTTTCCCTTAAAAAGTGTAATTGATATGTATTCTTCATTTTCTCTTGCAGCAATTAGAATGGACCTGTTGCTGGTCATAAAAAGCATTAGGAGTTTTAAAGAAAAATAGATTACATAATATTTAAGAAATATCAGTGTGTGATGTTGCAGATGTTCAGACCATGTTAGTCATCATGACTCTTGTTTTCTAATTTTCTGTCTAGACAGCAATCAAGTCCCTCATTGGCCCTCTTCCTTTCCTTCACAAATGTGTTCAACAAATAATTCACAAGGTACTTTTAGACCATAATATCATAATGCTGAATCTCTTCTTTTCAGGATTGATCTTCTCCAGTGGCCAGACATGGAAGGAGCAAAGAAGGTTTGCCCTGATGACACTGAGGAACTTCGGCTTGGGAAAGAAGAGCTTAGAGGAGCGTATGCAGGAGGAGGCCTCGTACCTAGTGGAAGCCATAAGAGAGGAGGAAGGTGCGTCTCTCAGGTTCACCCATCGAGTAGATTCTTACTAAATATTTACCTATCTAAGTGATACTTTTTGCCCTTCACTAGGTCTGGGCACTGAGGATTGAACAATGAGCATCTAGCCATGATCCCAGCCCAGTTGTTCAGCAGCTAAGAACTGAAATGGGTTAATAAGCCCAGTATTGTATCTAAGGCCTGGTAATAAATCTGACTTCCCACGCATTAGCAGAGTACTTGGTGCATGTAAGACACCACTTGGTATGCTCTGACCAGGGCCTCTTACATGTGTATTTCTGGAATGTTTATTTCTCTGTCATATTAAGTTGATTTATTATGTGAAATAGAAACAAACCAATAACTTTGTAGGACTCATTTCTCCCTCTCCCCCTATCCAGGAAAACCTTTCAACCCTCACTTCAGTATCAACAATGCAGTTTCCAATATCATTTGCTCTGTCACCTTTGGGGAGCGCTTTGACTATCATGACAGTAGATTTCAGGAGATGCTGAGGTTACTGGATGAGGTTATGTATTTGGAGACAACAATGATAAGTCAGGTAAACATTTTTCTTTGCATATCTTTGAAGAGTAGGGCTTGTAAAGCTAATGTATAATGTTTCAAATACATTTCAAATCCAATTCTTGACTACTATAAGAAACTTTATATATAACAAAACATTTCTAACATTTATTTGAATAATTTTGATATTTATATTGATCTATATACATACATATGTAAGTGCTGGGCTCTTAGAAAATGACAATTTTTACTTGGACTCTCTTTTCCGATGCCTCTATCTTCCTTTCTCAGAGTTATCTGAATTTGCTTTCTAGCTCATTGCCTTGTTTTGTGATTTCTCTTTGTGCACTGATCTTTGTTATCGGGAGACTAGCAGTGCACTCTCTGAATCTGTTATTGTTTTCCCCTTGGTTAGGTAAGTGTGTTGTTCCTATGCTTATGGTGTTATTACTAACAGTTCCATGTCAGTGTCCATGTGACATACTCAATTTGTCTTATATTTGCATCTGGACATATAGGACAAAGATTCAGAAGTATGCACTCTTCCTATATCCCTTAATACTATCAGTCTTCTTAACTAGAAAATATAAACATTTGGTGTTCAAATGTCACTCCAAGTAGGCCTCATTATGTATCTCTAACCCTTACTCCTCCTCAAATACTCTCCATAGCTTACTGGTCACTCATCCACTCCTGTGAATATGGAAAACAGTTGGACAGTTGTAAGGTGAAATTAGCCTCAAGTGCTTGATTTTATCAGCCTGGTTTTCCTTCTTCTAGTCCCCTATCTTGGTATGTACACATTTGAGGATGTGTGCATATATGTTTGTATGTTTCTAAAACACTTCTATGGTCTTTTATTTAGTGTGTGTGCACACATATATACATTTGTTATGTATATGGGTGCACACAAGTCTGACAACAACGTTAAGAAGTAGGTTCTTCCATCATGTGTGTACCATGTGTGAAAAAAGTCTGTGTGTGTATGTGTGTGTGTGTGTGTGTGTGTATGTGTGTGTGTGATCATTTTTATTTACAACTGTTATGATTTATTGATTAGTGTTACCTTTAGGTAATATTAGTTTTTTTTTAATCTCTTTTGACTAGTGTTTGGGTTTGAAATCTGTTTTACCAGATATCAGAATAATTACATCAGCTTGCTCTATTTCTATTTGCCTTATAGACTGTTTTCTTGTGGGTATCTTTACCACTAAGATTTGCTTCTTTGAGATCACACAAATATTGATCTAGGTTTCAGTGTAGATAGTGACTCTGTTCTCTTAGACATTATGGTCATGCTCATTATTTTACTTAACGGATATTTGAAAGGAGTGTGCCCTCAGCATTGTGCAACATTCCTGATAATTTTCTGCAGTTTAGTCTGTTAGTGATGTGTTCCAGTGTACATTTTTGACAACTTCAGTTATTATTAAAAAACATTTTACATATTAATTTACATCCTGCTCACTCCCCTCCTCCCATAAACCTTCCCCTCCCACTTCCCTTTCTCCTCTGAGTTAGTGGGGGTCCCCTAGGTATTCCTACACCCTGGTCTATCGAGACTCTGAAAGCTTAGGTGTGTCCTCTTCTACTGAGGGCAGACAAGTCAGTACAGCTAGAAGAATATATTCCATGTACAGGCAACAGCTTTTGGGATACCCCTGCTCCAATTGTTCAGGTCTCACATGAAGACCAAGATACACATCTGCTTCATGTTTTGTTTTATACAGACCTCAGTTCCCTTGCTGCATGTGTGTTCTGTTGCTGATCATTTCTACAACGTTGCTGATATTTTCATTCATTTTGCTGACCTGTCCCTGTCTATTGCTGACTTCCTATTGTGGGTCTTTTATTAAATTCAATTGTTTGCTTATCTCCCCAGAGTCACTTATCATTTTTCCTAGAGCCCTTTTGAGACTTTTGTATAGCATTGTGTACTTCTGCTTCTGTATTACACTTTATGCTTTCTCAGACATATCTTCTGGAGTGTGGACATAACATTTGCAGATGTTTCATATTTACCATACAGGGAATACACATGGTTCCAGAAAGAATGAATCCAAAGCATAGTTATTGGCCCATTAAAAGTTCATTTTCTCTTTAAGAACTTCTGTTTTTATTCCATCAAATTCTCTACGATGCACCCAATAGTGGATTAATTCTCACTTTTGGTATCCCCACAAGCACTTTTCCCTTAAGTTCAGGGATTTGCTCACTGAAAATTAAGGAAATGGATAACAAAACTTATAGGTATGAAACAGGGCATAAAGAATGAGCTCAGCTGCACTTAGTGACTATACTATCTTGTGTTCCTTGTTATAACGCTTATTCATGTAGTTACAAGTCCAGCAGTTCCATGTTTTTCTCATCCTAGTCAGCAGGGGCTAGGAAGTCAGTGGAGATCAGAAGGTGTGCAGCCAACTTCTAGGTGTGTATTAGGGTAAAAAATAATCTCAGAAGGAAACATAAAGGTGGCAGAGTGATAATAAATGTTCTTGGAAAGATAGATTACAACAGTCATTTTGATAGATCACTTCAAAAGTTCATTAATTTTTACAATGCCCTTCTGCATAGGAAATGAGGCAACATGGTGTCAGCAAACTGGTAGAGCTGTGCAAGCAAATATAGATAGCAGTCCATCAGACCTCTATGGAATGCTTTGTATGTCTCTTGTTATTCACTGCTCTTGGATACAGGAAGACCCCATTATCACATTGTATGTTATCAATGCTACTTTGTAATAATATTAACATCATTAATATTATTATTATACCTGTTACAACTTATTATTACTAGAGGCTAGAGAGGTAGTAATCACCCCCACATATGTCTTATTTTAAATCTTGTTGATTTATGTTTTGTTATGCTATCTGTTTAGTACAAATATTATTGAAACCTCATTCACCATTTAGTTTACTTGGGTAAAGGTTGCAGTTTTATATGTGGCTCAAAGCACAGTACTGGTACCAGAATGTATAGTTACTTGCACAATACTTTTATTGATAATTTCCCATAAGGGAAATAAGTCATGTCAGAGAACCAGAGGAGTGAGAAGATGCTTGTCACTTTAAGGATAATCAAGTAAACTATCTCCAAAGAGACTTGACCAATGCTTTATGAAGTGAGGGGCATGGTTGAGAAATATCAGGGACACTTTTCAGGCACAATGAATATATGAACCAGGGCACTCAGTGTGTTCTCAAGGCTGCTGTGGTTTGATTATTTAGAGAAATAATAAAGGTTTGGGGGTTGCCAATTCTGTAGCATGTGCAGATGCCAAAGACTTTGTGCAATTCTGAGTCTAGGGACAACCTTCGAATATAGAAAGTAACAGAGTCAAGCATGTGATCACACTGATAAATATTTTTCCTGGAAATTATATGGTAAATAAGTTATAATGACATTGATAGTATAATAAATAAAAGTGTTGAGTGCTCTACCAAAGTCCAGATAGAGAGGTTGTGTTATATAGCATGTAACAGGCAGTTGGACTTTAAGAAATATTTGGAGGCTGAATATATTTTTCATGGTGGAGTTGAAATATTTTCAAGGATGAGGAGAAGGAAAACAAAAGCTGGTCCCACAGTTTCACAGTAAGAAGCATGTAGAAAGACAAGACTATATTAGGAAACACTGTAAAATACTACCACGTTGTCTCCATGACTATCTTATTTTTCCCAATCAGCTGTATAATATCTTTCCATGGATAATGAAATACATCCCTGGATCACATCAGAGAGTTTTCAGAAACTGGGAAAAACTGAAATTGTTTGTCTCTTGTATGATTGATGATCACCGGAAAGACTGGAACCCTGATGAACCAAGAGACTTCATTGATGCTTTCCTCAAGGAAATGACAAAGGTGAGGGAGATGCTTCTGTGTCTCTTTCATAGAGACAATGTATTCATTTAATAATTTTCAATCAATCATGCATCTGGCTACCACACACTTAGGGTTTGACTTGGCATGGATTTTTTCTCCTGCAGTTCTCACAACTTTAACTCTTAGTTACCACACAAGGTTCACTGAAAGGCAATGGAAACTATGATGCTGCATCTCCAAACTCCTAGAGAACACAGGTATCTTCTGTATTGGATCCTTCCTCTGTCTTCTTTTTTTTTTTTGATTTTTAATATTTTTATTACATATTTTCCTCAATTACATTTCCAATGCTATCCCAAAAGTCCCCCATAGCGCCCCCCACTTCCCTACCCACCCATTCCCATTCTTTTGGCCCTGGCATTCCCCTATATTGGGGCATGTAAAGTTTGCAAGTCCAATGGGCCTCTCTTTTCATTGATGGCCGACTAGGCCATCTTTCGATACATATGCAGCTAGAGACAAGAGCTCCGGGGTTCTGGTTAGTACATCATGTTGTTCCAACAATAGGGTTGCAGATCCCTTTAGCTCCTTGGGTACTTTCTCTAGCTTCTCCATTGGGAGCCCTGTGATACATCCAATAGCTGACTGTGAACATCCACTCCTGTGTTTGCTAGGCCCCGGCATCGTCTCACAAGAGACAGCTATATTTGGGTCCTTTCAGCAAAATCTTGCTAGTGTATGCAATGGTGTCAGCGTTTAGAAGCTGCTTATGGGATGGATCCCTGGATACGGCAGTCTCTAAATGGTCCATCCTTTCATCACAGCTACGAACTTTGTCTCTGTAACTCCTTCCCTGGGTGTTTTGTTCCCAATTCTAAGAAGGTGCACAGTGTCCACACTTTGGTCTTCATTCTTCTTGAGTTTCATGCGTTTAGCAAATTGTATCTTATATCTTGGGTATCCTAAGTTTTGGGCTAATATCCACTTATCAGTGAATACATATTGTGTGAGGTGAAATATTAATCTGTATAGCTAGTATTAACTCAGGGGTGTTAGAAATACAGTTTCCTCACTGTAAAGGCTGATACTTCCCTCTCATCCTTTTCCTTGCTTTTTTACCAATACATGAAAGAAATATATAAAAAAAATTAGTAATTAAACCTTAGAGCTCTATTTTTGGATGAGTTAATATAAAGCCAATTACTCACCCATTTTAGGCATATTGAAGTGTACAGGGAAAACTCAGCTGAATTCTGGAGTTTAGTTTTAATGTATAAATGTGGCATCTACCTTCTCATGATTGTATAGTTATAAACACCATTCAATCATGTACACTCAAAGAGAATGCAGCCAGTTGTGTGTATTTGTAATTTTGAATCTTGTGACAATAATTTGCAGAAACAATTTAAGAATTTGAAGGTCTATTTTTGGCTGATATTTTCAAGGGGTCTAACATGAAGGAAAATATATGGAAAAGGACGCAGTGGAGAAAATATATTTCATGGTAGACCAGGAATCTCAAACTAGCGAGGACCCAGGACTTTAATGCAACCACAGGAACCCCATTTCTATTGACTAAATTCCTCCAGTTGAACACCACCTGCCAATGTTCCAGACTATCCTGAAATAGTCCCAGCAGCTAGGAACAAAGTGTTCAAACCTTGAGTCTGTAGGGATCATTTTAAATTTAAACTATAACACTACTTTTAATGCTCAGACCAAAATAGGCTTCTAGCAAATACACATCACTGAATCTGTCCTATGAGCTTTGACTCATTAGTTAATAAATTCCTTTTCTACTCAGGACATAATAGTAAATTTCTTTTCTTCTTCTATCATATTTCATCTTCCTGACACAGTTTCAATAGTAACAACATTTTGTTCTCAGAAAAGGAGTCAAATTTTTCACTATATGGAGTACAGGTGTGAGAGCATTAAAATTATAAGCAATGTAAACAATGATACTTCTAGAGGAAGTTAGAAAAGAAGGAATTATACAGCAAATATGGTTTGATAGAATCAGAAGGTGTTAGGTATGAAATATTAATGAAGAGACCAATAAATACATAGAATTCATCTCAGTCCTTCTGAAATCAACAAAACCACTTGTAGAGTTTTTTTATATGTATCTGTTGCATCTCATACAGTTGATATGACATGTTAAGGGTATGTGTTATCCTCATTTTATAGACTGAAACAGATAAATGTGAAAAGAATGTTTAAAAATCATATAGTGACTTAGTGACTTAGCTGATAATGGAAGCTAAATATCTGTGGGTGGGTTTATCCTGGTCATGTTTGCATTGTGACTATTCCAAAAGTACAGTCACATAGAAAATAGTTTCTTGATATTAGTCCACTCAAGTACTAGAAGCTTTTGGTCAGCCTATAGCAGTTGGAGAAAAAAAAGCCTTATAATGAGGTCAAGGCATTATTATTTTCAAATAAATCCTTCTGAACTCATTACTAAGACTGAAGAAGACCCTATGTGTCAATCTTCTTGTATTTGGACCATGATAACTCTTACAATTTCATTGTGTCCTGAGGAGATTAAAGATAACATCACTTCAAATAGCAACATTTGCATTCGTTACCCAGGTTCAGAACCTGTGTATTTAATAATCACAAATGTTCTAACTAAACGCTGTCTTTTCTAGTACCCAGAGAAGACTACAAGTTTCAATGAAGAAAACCTTGTCTGCAGCACCTTGGACCTCTTCTTTGCTGGAACAGAGACAACATCAACTACATTACGCTGGGCTCTGCTCTACATGGCCCTCTACCCAGAAGTGCAAGGTAAGCATATTGTGACTATACCTGACAGAGCCAAATTCTTCTTCTGGAATCTATGGCTTAGAGAAGGCCAGAAGATGGTGCAGAGAAAGGGTGTGGCATAGCTGTGAGGCAGTGTGTACTTGGGAATGGGAATGCCTTCTGCATGTTCTGTCAGGATTGAGATAGGTCCCAAGGGTGCAGACATGTACAGAGTGCATCCACTCTTCTTCTTCTTCCTTTTTTAGTAGACCCCTGCCATTTTATTCTGCACTCTGTTCAAAATTATTATTCTGGTATTCGATACACCATCATATCACCTTTCTGCCTTTCCTGCTTCAGATCCTTCCACCAGCCATGGTACCTATTCTACACTATATGTCCTCTCTTGGCCCAGTACTTATTTGTGCCTCTAAGCCATGATACTACATTTTCACTCTACCACCATTATTCTGTTGCAATGTTCCCCAATTCTAGAAGAATAGTCTCAGATATTACTTTTCCAAGTCATTTAAAATTCCTCCATGGATTTGATAACTTGGGAATAACTGTCATTCGTTTCCTCCAGAGATCACTGATGGTATGCCGGGGTTCTGCTTAACACATTGTTTTTTCCTCCACTCACTGGCATCTGTCAGGGAAAGTGGTCCATCCTATCATTTTTATTCCATCAGACTCTAGCAAATTTAATGATTTGAGGATAGAAACATTTTTTTTTCTGTTATAGAACATGTGCTTTGTTGTTGCTCTTCTTGTTTTGTTATTGTTTTTGTTCTTTGAATGTTTAGCAACAGTTTACTAGATATAAAATATATTTCATAGATGGAAGCCCTATGTTTTCACCTTAAGAAAAAAATTGCATAGAAAAATTCAGAGTGCTTCCTTGTGGTAAAGAAAATCTTATAGAACAATCCATCTCTCTCTCTCTCTCTCTCTCTCTCTCTCTCTCTCTCTCTCTCTCTCTCTCTCTCTCTCTCTTTGTGTGTGTGTGTGTGTGTGTATTTGTTTATAAATATGTGGAAGCAGTAGATATTGCCAAGGAAACTACAGTCAGTGTCTGCCCAGTGAGCCATGGGATCTGCCTGTTGCCACCTCTTAGTGCCCTGCAATTAGAAATGCATGCTACTATATCCAGATTTTACCCATGAATTATAAGAGTCAGTCCTCATGCTTGCATGGCAAACCCTTTACTCAAGTTATTTTCCATGCCCAAATATTTTTTATGAATGCAAAATGCATATTTGTACCTGTATTTACATATATGCATCTTGAGTTTCAAGTAAAATACATATTTACCTGAGCAGTAATATTTTTAGGTTTTAAAGCTAGCATACATACTTGACCTCTAGAATAGCAGCTTCAAAATATCAGTAGATTTACATGAAAATTTACACTGGTGTCCATTTTGAAATATACATAATAGTCAAGGGATAGAACTATCAAGGTTGTTCACTGACCACAAATGGTTGCATGAATTAGAGCAGCACTTCATCTTGACAGAAAGAAGTTCTGATGGTCATCTAGTAATGTACGAGTTATCAGGACATGGCCCTAAGTTAAATAACCAATCAATAAATCACATGAACTGACCTATGCAACCCAAATTAGTTATGTTCAATAGTTAGGCACCTATCCAAAATGACCGAATGGAAGAGGGGAGAACCACCAATTGTATAATATGAGAGTTTCAATTTTCCAAGATGGAAAAGAACTAGCCACTGCTTACAGAATAGGAACAATTAATATTATTGACCTGTGCAGTTAAAAATTCTGACAGGAATTGTGATTGGTGGTACCCAACATTAGTCAAAATACTTGAAGAGCTTGAGGCAGGGCTGTCACAGTTTAAGGTTATTTGGCTACATATATAGAATATAAATGAAAAATTGTTATTGTGACAAGTTTTATGTCAAATATATTTTACTACCAGTTCATTTTTATATATACAGTAGTGTAATTGCTAGACATCTATTTCTCTGTCAGGACGAATCTCTAAGCTGGATTTTGTAATAGGCTTTTTGTTACAAATTCCTTTTAAATTGTTGCTGAATTGAAACTAAAGTGAAGCTTAGCTCTCTGTAAGTGGACAACCCTGAGTACTCCTTTCCCTAGAAGGGAAAAGAGAAAAGTAGACACCCTGTTGTATCAGACCATGTTCCAAAGGTGAAAAAATCGTGTTTATTTACAAATTTTTGACTTTTCAAGGCAGGCTTTCACTGTGTAGCCCAGATTGTCCCGGAACTCATTTTGTTAACCAAGCTCTCCTGGAACTCAGAGACCTACCTACCCTGTCTCACAAATATTGGGATTAAAGGGATATGCCACTGGGATCAGCTGTCTGTTTGTGTTTTACTTGCCAAAAATTAGTCACATGATCATTGACTGACTACACATTCAAGAAGTTAAGAATTTCTGTCCGGAAAACTGTTCAACCTGTATTGTCATTTTGGAAGATAGCTAACAACCATTACTATTTATTAGTATGAATCTACTTATGCATAGAAATTTCAAACTGTACTTTGTATAAGACATAATTATTCTCATTAGTCAGATGTGGAATCTGAACAGTGAAAAATTTCTTTAACAGTGTTGTCCAACAATATGTTGAGAAATTAGAGTCTACTGATTTATTATGGTGTGAATATTTATGCATTCTCCATTAATTTACTTGTTACAACCTTATTACCAATGGTATGATGTTAGAAGGTGATTAGTCCTAAGAAGGGAATTAATGCCTTTGAAAGAAATACAGAAGGAACAAGGGAGACAGGCAAAGAGACAAAGAATCTTGTTAATAACTCATCTGCTATAAGTGTAGTTCCCAAAAACCTCATGGTAGAAGAGAAAGAGCTCCAACAAGATGTCCTTTGACCTCCACTGTCCTGCCATAAGAACTCTCCACTGAAGAGTATTTTTAAATACTTATTTTTATTTAAAATTATTTAAAAGTAATTTTTTAAAAAATTACATGAGATAGTTATTTTTTCTATGACATGAAGAGAAAACAAAGCTTTTCCATCTATGAGACAGAAAATTGTTGCTATCAGATGAGAAATTTCTTGGTGCCCTGTTTTAGAATTCCGAGCATGAATGTGAGTTGTTTATAATCCACTGTAATGAAAGTATTCATGCCTCAATAGATTTTTCTCTGAGATTAGTAATGCTGATCACAGTTACTCAGTTCAGGATATATGTAAAGTTATAATTATGTTGTAGGTTCAAAGAGAGTTATAGAGCTTTTTTTAAAAAATTCAATCCTTTGAAGGGTTAAAGAAATATTTCTTTGCAGTCAGGACACTAAAATTAAATAAAAGCTGATAAGGTCTCATAGACAGCTTGTATATTGTTAGAAGAAATCTTTAAATTAAAATTTTAATAGACCCTTCTGTTTACTTTTAGAAAAGGTACAGGCAGAGATTGATAGAGTGATTGGCCAGAAGAGGGCAGCAAGACTTGCTGATAGAGAATCCATGCCCTATACCAATGCTGTCATCCACGAGGTGCAGAGGATGGGCAATATCATCCCCTTGAATGTTCCCAGGGAAGTAGCAATGGATACCAATTTGAATGGATTTCATCTGCCAAAGGTAACTATGGACTTCCAGCTTTATACACCCCAGTCCATTTTTATATCCTCATGTGAACCTAAAGTAAATGTGACATGTATTCCTGCCTCAGGATTACTTAAATCAGCAGAGGCATATTATGTCTGCTAAAGTATTCATTACCTCCGTGCATCTAAACAGATATTTACATATATAGTGGGAAAGATGACTCCTTGGTCAAATATGTTTAAGCAAAGCCTGGCTTTATTTGCTAAAGGCATCTGAGCATCTTCCTATGCTAATGTGGGCTCTAGCGGTCAGCAGTTCTCTGCTACATGACTTTACTCCAGAGAGAAGTTCTCAAGACTGAAGAGCTGCCCGACTAGGGTTAGAAAATACTTCTCCACAATCCTTGAAATACAGAATTTGAAATGTGAATAAAATTTGAGGAACTTGCACTACCATCATGGTGAGACTGTTATTTCTAAAACGGAGACCCACAGGCTTTGTTCCAGTGCTAATTTATACACAACTGAGATATATATATCATAAGGGAAGGCATTACAAAATGCCTTAAATACTACAGAATATCTGTGTGCTTTAGAATCTTCTCTCCTTCAAAATGGCTTTTCAACTTTTCAGAATAAGAATCAATCTCATTTTGAGATTGGAAAATTGAGGCTTTAGGAAATTTGGTCTGCACAAAATCTCTACTATAAAATCTGGGAGATCCAGAACCACCCGTGTTCTGTTCATTCTGGCCATGCCATACTTCCTCCATAGGACTTGCATTATTTTGACATGAAAAAAAATCTCCTTCAATGTTTCTATATGAGTCCCTGTTAAATTACCCATTTTTATGGATTGAATCCCCATCACATCTCCCAGATCTCTTAATACTCTGCACAGGGTTTCCTGAAACTTACACCTTCCATGCTCCAAAAGTTAAAATTCCTTCTATTCTTTCTATTTCACCATGGGTGATCAAGTCAAACATTTGTTGGCTGTGACAAAATTCCCAACTTTTCAGTTCAGTGTGGAAGTGGGTTGGTGAAAGAGCCAATATGATCACATAAGGGTAGCCAGGAAGCAGAGGAAAAAGTCAACAGGAGATTTTTTTCCCTCACTTCCACTCTTTCTATTTCATTCAGGCCATCAGCTTGTGGAATGGTGCCATCCACAGTCAGGGAATGTCTACTACCATTAGTTGATTATCCTGTGATTGTCTTCACAGATACTAGCATAAGTTGATGAAGACATACTACAGAGTTGGTAAAGAAAATGATGGGAGGTGAACACTGTGGGGTGGCTAAGTCATGTTCTTGGGTCTAAGAAAGCAAGGGAAGACTGCACTATGGTGGCACTGGGAACCAATAATTGATATGAGAGAGTTTGAAAGACTTATCAAGTCACTGAAGAAAGCATGAGTTTGTGTGAGGGAAAGACACACGCTGGAAAGTCCTGGCACAGTGCCAGCAAGCCTGATGAACTGGTCTTGTCTCACTGGATATGTAAATATTTTCCTAACCCTGCTGAAAAACTGGGTTCAGAAGCCTCCATGTTGAAGACTAAGAATGGAGATGCAGAGGCGAAAGACACACCTTTCCGCTTCATGGACCTGCCAATTGTCCTCATTGTAGGAAGTAGCTGGGCTGGTTTTTATTCCTCTCTGCCAAATAATACTCTTTTGGATGATAAAAGTTGTTTATCTAGACCATATAAACGTCCTCCTATAGACATTGTTAATCATTAAAGAGCAAGCTAATGGGCTTTTAAATCTCCAGCAGGCTCTTACATTCATTGTAAAGATTTCTAGACAAAGAGGAAGGTACTGTGAAAGGTAGAGGGGTCTAAATGTTAAATGCATGTTTCAATTCCCATTTAGATTGAATTAAAGATATGGAATTCAATATAAATGCATCAGAACTAGAGAACTATCTATGCCATTACAGGTTTGTTCCTTATATCAAGCCTTGACTCTTTGCTGTCATTTCTAGGGTACAATGGTTCTAACAAACCTAACTGCACTGCACAGAGACCCAAAAGAGTGGGCCACTCCAGATGTGTTCAATCCAGAGCACTTTTTGGAGAATGGACAGTTTAAGAAGAGAGAATCTTTTCTGCCATTCTCAATGGGTGAGTTGTGATGAACAGGAATGAGTTCAGTGCTCCACCTCAGCTCCTCCCTCCTCTTGTCTCCAGATGCCTCAATTTGACTGTATTTTGACTTTGGTTGCAATCCTGCATTCCCTGGACTTGCTACTTCTTCAGACTCAGCCTAATCCTCATTCTTCCTTGATCCTGCTGGGGATTCCAGTTTTCCTTATTCTCCTTTCCAAAACACTAAGGATAGAAACCAATACTCTGGCTCTGCTTCAATAAGGTGGATACGTGTCACCTTCTTAAGGTTTTTCAGTGTCCCAAGTTATTTTTAAGGGATGCACCTACACAGGGAAACAGAGTAGATTTGTAATGAGATGATGATGAGAAATTGGGGAGTAGTTACTTAGTCACCACAAGGGAAACATGAAGCAATAATTGTGAAAAGCATTTTCTTAACATGATTGGGTTCTAACCTATCCAAGAACTTTTCAAAAGGCAAGTCTTTTGTCTTTTATCTTTTATAATTTTAAGCATGCTTTAAAAATTCTAGTTAGATATTTTTGTGTTAATGCAACACAAAAGGAGATATAGTGAAGATACAGGGAAGGAGATATAGTGATGACTCTCACTCTTTCTTGTGTTTTCTAGCCAGCCAATTATGAACAAAATCTTGTAGGCATACAATTGTTGCAGTAACAAAATGCTCTATTGCATTACAGGTATTGGCTTCTATGCTCAGAACATATATTTTCAAATAATTTTACAGTTCTTTAGTTCCACAAATGTGTACTGAGTATATATTATATGTCAGACATACACCCTAGAACATGAAAGTAGTAGAATAGCTAATGAGCAGAGAAGCCCCTTACAGTAGTCTTTCAGGATGAAATGACTGAACCCTTGCAGAGATGAGAACACAGACCTAGTCAAATGTACTGCACCTGGGACTCAATATCTATCACATGTTCTCACACTGAAGCTTGTGTTTCATAACACTGCCTCCAGAAGGTGACTAAATGCTGCACAGAAGCCACACTTCAATGGTTGACAAGGTCAACAAGTTTTCTTGATTATTTGGGGCAGTGCCACTTCTCATGACCCTGAGGCTCAGCAAAGGAGAAGCCTGAACTTGCCCCCTCGCCAATCTGGATTCAGAGCCAGTGTTTCTCAGATCTGGGCTGCCCTGGATGTAGTTCTGATATCTTTGTCTTTTTATCTGGTCTTCTTTATCCCTTTGTTCACTGTTCACAACTCCCTTTAATAGAAAACTTGATATGACACAGGAACTCTGCCCAGAAGTTTTGAATTGCAGTACAAAACCTTAGCTACATATTTCACTTACTCTAACCATTATTTTTCTTTTTACTGAACTTAGATACAGTTTTGTTTGGTTTTACCCTATGTCTCTTTTAGTTTATGATTAAGATCAATGCAATGTGAAAAATGTAAAGTTATATCACCTTTTACATTTCAAATAAATATTTTGTGTGATATTTCCTGAGATGGGTGACAGGAATGTGAGCAGATCGCCTTTCATGGCTTCCACAAGAGGATGTTTCTCCAGGCCCATTGCTGTCCATATACATGCCAATGTACCTAAATTATAGGAAAATTTTAAGTAGCTCTCAACCCTTCCAGTTTAAGATTCACTGACTTCTTATCCTGTGTATCAGTTATAATTCTGATGAACAACAAACATCTCAAACTACACCACTTAGTAAGAACAAGTTGTTGCTCACAGGTTTCCAGATAGTTTGGTGGCTTGGCTCTTCTTTGCTTTCTGTCTGAGTGCTGGACATGATCATCTCAGTGGAAGGGCAGAGTTCTCATCATCTCTCATCCTCTAGTAAGCCAGTTTTACTTTCACATGGTGATGGTTATGTCCTGACTGCAAGTACAGAAGCACACAGGCCTGGTGAGGCCCAGTTTTAAAAGGTATTCTGTATTTTGGTAGCAAGTCACAAAGCCAGCCATAATTGCAGGGAAGGGAAATTACTTCAGCCTTTGTTTGGAATTGCATAGAAGTTACACTGTACACAATGTGGAAGTAAGGATAGAGGGTAATTTTCTCTGTTTATTGTCATCATCTCAATTTCTTCTCTTTCTTTTTTTTTTATACGATAAATCTTCTTTTTTATTCTTTTATGCTTTTTTTATTGGGTATTTATTTCATTTACATTTCCAATGCTATCCCAAAAGTCCCCCACACACTCCCCGACACACTCCCCGACCCACCCACTCCCACTTCTTGGCCCTGTCGTTCCCCTGTACTGAGGCATATAAAGTTTGCACGACCAATGGGCCTCTCTTCCCACTGATGGCCGACTAGACCATCTTCTGACTCATATGCAGCTAGAGACATGAGCTCCGGGGGGATGGGGGGGGGCGGTACTGGTTAGTTCATATTGTTGTTCCACCTATAGAATTGCAGATCCCTTTAGCTCCTTTGATACTTTCTCTAGCTCCTTGATTGGGGGCCCTGTGATCCATCCAATAGCTGATTGTGAGCATCCACTTCTATATTTGCTAGGCCCCGGCATAGTCTCACAAGAGACAGCTATATCTGGGTCCTTTCAGCAAAATCTTGCTCGTGTATGCAATGGTGTCAGCGTTTGGAAGCTGATTATGGGATGGATCCCGGGATTTCTGATAAAGAAAAATAAAACACATTTATTTTGGGATGCTCAATGAAAACTATCATAAGCATCATGGACAATCCTGAAATACCTGCTTGGTTAACAAAGTAAAGTGAATGTTTTAATCACTATTTGATTTTTTTTTCCCAAACTGCTTCCTGTTCTTGCCATTTCTAGAAGATTTAAAAGAAGCCACCAGGGAAAAGCAGGATATATTTCAAAGATGCTCCTCTCTAGGAAAAGTTAACTAGAAGTAAAAAGATTTTCTGTGTCTCATCACTGAAGATGAAAAAACTATATTTATATGGAAGTGTTCTCATTTACACCATCTTCTGAGTGAGTCAACAAACTCAACAGTTTCATCCTAAGAGAGATTGACAGGTTCTCTATTAATAAATGGTGTCATAGAGCATAAGAACAGGGTTCATAAAGGTGATTGGCCAGAGCCTAGTTCAGTTCTCTTACTTCACTGAATGAGTAATTTTTCTGGTTATTTTTGTTCCTGTTGTTGTGTCTTTTGTTTTCTGAAAGCAAAGGGTCAAGTAGCCTTTAGCCTAGGTTGTTTGTCAACTTTCAACCTCACTGAAACAATACCTGAGAGGGACAATTCATTGGAGGGAGCTTAGTTTGGCTCATGGTCTTAGAGTTCTTAGTCTGTGACCATGTGATCTGTCTACGATGAGACAACATTTGTTAGTAGTGTATGGCTTAAGAACATGACTACCTCATGGGGGCCAGGAAGCAAGAAAAGGAAGCAACCAAATTAAAAAAAAATCCCATCAAGAACATGGCTCACATGACCTATCTTAGGCACATGTGTTTAATTTTCTACCATTTCTTAGTGGTGTGTCAAGTGGCAACCAAGGCTATATGTAGTTCAGTGCACCTGGTGATACATGAAGAAACACAAACTAACCAACATACATTCAGATTATATGGCCTAGGCAAACATCGGGATACCATTCAACTTTCCCAGGTGAATGACTTAGTCCTAAGGGTAGCACACGTGTGCACACACACACACACACACACACAGATAGAGATAGAGATAGATAGATAGATAGATAGATAGATAGATAGATAGATAGATAGATAGATAGATAGAGAGAGAGAGAGAGAGATACAGAGACAGAGACAGAGACAGAGGAATGAATATGAGCAAGTGATGATAGGGTGGCAAGAAAAGAAAAAAAGGACAGGAAGGGAAAGGAAAAGATGAAACAAAGAAAAGGAAATTATGTTTCTCTAGTATAAACTTTGACACCAGTGTCTACATGGCTTTGTACTGTCAAGAGACAGACTTGGTGCACTGTATGTGTTATTATTAGTAGTATAATTTAACCAGTCAGTGGAGAGATGAAGTAACTGGAAAACAATGGCTGCTCATCAAAGCTCTTCCTCAGAACCAGTCTATTCATCTCAGTGAACTTCTATTTAGTTAGAGCAGCCAACATAAGCCATAGGCTTTGCTTTGGATTTTATATTATTATGTTTTTGTATTAGATATTTTCTTTATTTACATTTCAAATGTTATTCCCTTTGGCCATTTCCCTCCCTTCCGAAAACACCCTATCACATCCTCCTTCCTCCTGCTTCTATGAGTGGGACCCACCCACTCCCACCTACCTGCCCTCGATTCCCTTACACTGGGTCATCTACCAAGCCTTCATAGGACCAAGGACCTCTCATTCCATTGATGCATGACAAGGCCATCCTCTGCTACATTTGCAGCTGGAGTCATGTGTACTCCTTTGTTGATGGCTTAGTCTCTGGGAGTTCTGGGGAGTCTGGTTGGTTGATATTGTTGTTCTTCCGATGGAGTTGCAAATCCCTTCAACTCCTTCAGTCCCTTCTCTAAATCCTCTATTAGGGACCCCACACTCTGTCCAATGGTTGGTTATTAACACATGCCTTTGTATTTGCAAGGCTCTGGCAAGGCCTCTCAGGAGACAGCCATATCAGGCTTCTTTCAGCATGCACTTCTTAGCATCCAAAATAGTGTCTGGATTTGGTAACTGTGTATGGGATGAATCCCCAGATGGGACAGTCTCTGGGTGGCCTTTCCTTTAGTCTCTGCTCTACACTTTATCTCCATATTTAGTCCTATGAGTATTTTGTTCTCCTTCTAAGAAGGACTGAAACACTCATACTTTGGTCTTCCGTCTAATTGAGCTTCATGTGGTCTGTGAATTGTATCCTGGCTATTTATTTGAATCTTTTGAGCTAGTATTCACTTATCAGTTAGTGGTTTCTAACCATGTGGTTTCTTTTGCGATTGGGTTACCTCACTCAGGATGATATTTTCTAGTTCTATCCATTTGCCTAAGAATTTCATGAATTCATTGTTTTAAATAGCTGAGTAGTGCTCCATTGTGTAAATGTACCTCATTTTCTGTATCTATTCTTCTGTTGAAGGACATTAGGGTTCTTTCCAGCTCCTGGCTATTGTAAATAATGCTGCTATGAACACAGTGGTGCATGTGTCCTATATTATTACTTTTTTCACTCTAAATGGGTTGTTTGGAAAAAAGGGAAGCTAATGACAAGTAGCTTAAGATAGTTCACCTCATCAGTTATTAATTCTGTGAGCATAATGTCCAGATTTGATCCCCAAAGTCCCCACTAAAAGCTGAACATGCCAGCATATGCTTGTAGTATTTTTGTTAGATGGCCAGAAAGAGAAGGACCAGTGGCCAGACAGCCTACGCAGCTTTTCAAAGACCCAATCTCAAAAATAAATACATACATACAGAAAAAAAGTGGATGACACTAAGAGATCAAGACCCATATCTGGACTCTGACATCTACACACATGTACACATGTGTACACACAATAAGCACACATGTACAAAAAGAAATCTACACAAAAAGGGTCTTAATGATGAGTTAGAGTTATGATGAAGGCTGCAGTGCTGCTGGGGTGCATGGTGAGGAGGTTCAATGAGGAAAAGAATAGTGGAGTGCTAGGGTTGTCTCTGGTCACCAGAGATCACAAATCTAAACCCAGATATTTAATATGAAGCCTGGCAATTAGATCTGTGCAAAAATGAACATGGACACAAGCACTTGGGTCTACAGAACCACTGAAATAAATACACCCTGTTCATCTGTGTATGGTGTGAGATGACCTAGGTCAACAGCTCCCAGAGTTGAAAGAATGCCTACTGCCCTGGACTTACCTTATATATCACATTATTCAATGCAAAGAACCAGGACACCTGGGAAAATGACATTTCCAGGGTGACAAAGTGAAAACATAAGTCTGGGATATATTCTTATACCAAAGGTCAGGAAATGTTACTTTGAATCAGGCTCTAATGACCAAATCATGAAGATGTGAGACATGATTACCATCAAAATGCCCAGGATCAGCTCAGGATTTAAGGTATGATGGTGGAAACACCAGACTCTTGATGTACTAAAGTCAGCTGAGAGAGTGACTCATCTGTTTTTTTTTCCCCCCCACAGGAAAGCGAGCTTGCCTGGGAGAACAACTGGCCAGGTCTGAGCTGTTCATTTTCTTCACTAGCCTTATGCAAAAATTCACCTTCAATCCCCCAATCAATGAGAAGCTGAGCCTGAAGTTCAGAAATGGCCTCACACTTTCTCCAGTCAGCCACCGCATCTGTGCTGTCCCTAGAAAGTGATGCTGGAGAAGCAATGAGAAAAGGAAGATAGGATGTATGCCCTGAAGCTTCTGGGTTGCTCACATGAGAGAAGAAAGATGTCAGAAAAGGAAGGTGATTCAAGAAGTACTGAAGAAATGTGGCTTAGAAAATTGAAGCAATCTCCTAGAATAGTAGCCCCTTGATTTGGTGGTGGGCACATCATTTATGAGCTCAGTGGCAGGCCTTTTTGTCTAAATGTTTTGAGGATAATGGTGATTCTTCCAAACAAAGTGCATTAAATTGAATTTAAAATGAATTAAACATCAAAATTAAAACTGTGATTGTTATTTAAAAAGTAAACTTTCTAAGTTCATCCTGAATCCTCTCTTGACTGGTGTACTATCAGTTTGCCTCCTTCCTCCTTTCATGCATCTGTATTTGTTTCTTGCCCATTGAAATGTTAGCCTAAAGTGGTACAAAGAGAGAATAAGAATCAGAACCGAGTTTCTGATTGCATCCACAGAAACAGGCTATTGAGACTTTCCCAGATGACAGATCTGTCACTAACTTCTGTAGATCTGTATCTATATAGACCTAGAAACCAGGAAAGCAGGAATGTTTCCCTACTCACAGGCTGGCAAATAAGTGCTATAAAACCATTTGCCTCTTTTTTTCTTTTAAGTTTGTGTTGTTTTATTGAGAATTTCATATCATGTACCCCCATTCAACTTATCTCCCCCAACCCTTTACATCACATCCACCTCATATCCTCCATCCTTGTAACCTCTGGCAAAATGTAGACTAAAATATATCATTGTGGATGCTGGAGTGTGTCACAGTTTGTCCAACAGTTTACAGCTTTGGAACTGCTCCATTGTCAATACTAAAAAAGATTTAAGTATTTTATTTCTTATTGGGACTCCTCAAGGATATTCTTTTGTTGTGCGGTATCTTGTATATTCTGTGGTTTTGAATGAGTAGGACTGGCCCCTTTATATACTACATGGATGAGATAGATGTGAGACAGGACAGTTCAAAGTCCCAGATCTGGGCCTGAGAGGTATTTGAGCTCTCTAGAATCTACACCTTCTGTGCAAACCCTCCTGCCTTGCCCTAGCTTGACCAATGTCACTGCCAGCAAGGGGCAGAGCCTGCTCTCCTACACTCATGCCTTTGGGCTGGTTCATATGTACGCATACCAAGTATAACTCTTCTGTGCTTCCAAGGGGAGCTCGCCCGAGTGTTACAGAAGGAGAGAGGCAGGGGCATTCTCCAATAACTTTGAATCCCGGGACCAGCTCTCCCATGTATGATCAGTACCAAAATCGGATTATTTTTATATATTGTAGTTTGACAAAAACCTAGGGCTAAGTAATCATATCACTTGAAGAAGGTTAGCCAATGTGGTCAAAGTTAATATCATTTTAAAAGAGTCCTGCTAACCTGTACTCCATTTTCAAGATTCTGTTCTGAGATAATCACAAATTCTCTGTCTCTATATGATTTGATTGTGTACCTTAGCAGGTTTTGTGGGGACACCAAACAGTAGAAGTCAAGGGTGTCTCTTTTAGCTGATCTTAGAATCTTTTGCCTCCTACTGACTAGACTCCATCCAGCATTGATTGGAGGACTTGTGCTTAGTCTTAGTGTAATGTCCTAATGCCATGTTCAGTTGATAGCTCTGGAGGCCAGCTCTTTTCAGGAAGCAAACTGAGGAGAGGTAGATCTGAGGAAGAACAAAGATGAGGAAGAGACTGTGACAATAGATGGGAAACTATGGTCAGAATGTAATGTATAAGAGAATAATAAGTCATAAATTCACTAGTTAATTAATTTACTAAATAATGAAAACCTCTTCTACAAAAATACACAATGCCTTTCTTGTACTGAGACATGATATTACAGGTTTTAATAAAGAAAACTTTACCTGTGACACCCTGGACCTCCTCTCTGGTGGGATAGATACAACATCTAACGGACTACACTGGATTCTGCTTTACAGGAGTGTAAACACAGAAGCTTAGGGTACACATGTGATGAGTGTATCTGGACAAGGCAAAATGGTGCTTCTGAAAGTTGTTTCTCAGATAGAGCCAGAAGACAAAATAGTGGGGTGGGAGACATGCAACAGCTGTGAGATAAGTGATCTGGAGAAAGGGTATGCCCTTCGCATATCCTGCCAGGATTGGAATGAGTCATGGGGGAAGACTTTATAGTCTATGACTTGAAGGATCTTCAACACTAGTGTTAAATAGAGAAGTCTGCTGTAGTTCTGATAGGCTATAATAAGGAGTCACAGTCTCCCATGAAAACCTACTGGTCCCCTTCTTTCTTTCAGCACTGTCATCCTATTCTGGATGGCACCTTGGATATCACCGAGATGTCTTGGTCAGATACCTGGCATCATTTTGATGTGAGTTCTGTCTGTCCACACTCACATAGAAACATTCTTCATGATGCCTCCCTGAATTACATTTTCTCCTTTGGCATTACCATTAATCTTATCTCTATGTAGTCTTTGGACCTTCCATATCAAAAATGGACTATTTCAATCTCTTGAGCTTTCAGAAAAATCTTCTCTGATAGTAACCCTTATGATGAAAATTCTATTAAGAGTTTACTGCTTGGCAAATTGCTGCATTTTTCTATCAAGAGATGCATGGATGTGCCACATTACAAAGCTGTGCACAATGTTTATGTGCCCATAGGAACTTTCTCACCTTGAGAAATAGCGACCCATCTCATCATTTTTATTCCTCTGGATTATAGAAAAGTTTTTCAGGTGGAAGATAAGCTCTTCCTAAGGTCCTGAGTTCAAATTCCAGCAACCACACAGTGGCTCACAACCATCCCTAATGAGATCTGATGCCCTCTTCTGGTGTGTCTGAGGACAGCTACAGTGTATTTAGATATAATAATAAATCTTTGTGCTGGAGCGAGGTGGGGTCAGAGCAAGCAGAGGTCCTGAATTCAATTCCCAGCAACTACATGATGGCTTACAATCATTAGTACAGCAACAGTGTACTTATATACATAAATAAGTGACTAAATCTTAAATTAAAAAAAATATATTTCATGTCATGAAACTTATTTTCAAATTGTGGTAAAAGTTTATGTGAGAAGTATAAAGTCACTGTAGCACATTCAAGCCTAATATTTTACCCTAAGATAAAAATGAGAATAGTGATCTCAATATCTCATATATAACAAAGATAAACTTGTCATTTTTTCAGATTCATCCACTTTCTCGCAAACGGTCTTTCATTGGCCTGGAAATCACCAAGTAGTTCTATCTCTTCAGTACAATGGGTTAAGAAATGCTTGCCAATATATCTGGATTTTTATCATGATTTCTAGAGATCAAATTCAAATCCTTATGTTTGCATAGCTAATGCTTTATCTAATGAACTTTTTTGTTCATGCCCAGTTTTTATCTTTTTTATCAAAATATACATATTATTGCTATATCTGTCTATAGGTATAGATATAGATTATAGATATATGTTCAGTACAAGTACAGATGCAGATAATAATATATTGATACTTATATGTTTGCTACCTATATTTCTGTTTCTGTGTTATAATACTATAATTAAACCTAATTTATATATTGGAGAGTTTATTTTCACTGATAGACTCTAAAACTATACAGGATGCATAACATTGAAAAAGAATCAGGAGTCTGAGTCATAACATCTCAACTGAAAACAAAAAGCAAAGAGAAAACTGAAAGTAAAGAAAGAATAGAAACCCTTAAATCCATCCCCACTGACATATTTGTTCCAGCAAGTCTCTGAATCCTAAAGATCCATGATTCCTAAATAGCATCACCTCCCAGGACTAAAGGTATGAAAATGAAAGCCTAAACTACATTTCTCATTTATTCCTTTTCATTTGGGCCATCGTTCTCTATAGGCTCATGGTATGTTATGATGCAAAATGCATTTAGTTGAACTCTAAAAGTCCCCATAGGTAAAAACAGGTCTCATAAATCCAGACTCACAAATCTGACCACCACCACCCTTTCCCACTGCAACAAAATCTCTTTCTTCTGAGAAGATGGTACTTTGTGAAGGTGGGATCATTGGTGTTTTGTTCCCAATTCTAAGAAGGGGCAAAGTGTCCACACTTTGGTTTTCATTCTTCTTGAGTTTCATGTGTTTTGCAAATTCTATCTTGGGTATTCTATGTTTCTAGGCTAATATCAATTCATCAGTGAGTACATATCATGTGAGTTCTTTTGTGATTGGGTTACCTCACTCAGGATGATACCCTCTAGATCCATCCATTTGCTTAGGCATTTCATAAATTCATGCTTTTTAATAGCTGAGTAGTACTCCATGGTGAAAATGTACCACATTTTCTATATCCATTCCTCTGTTGAGGGACATCTGAGTTCTTTCCAGATTCTGGCTATTATAAATAGGGCTGCTATGAACATAGTGGAGTTACAAAGGCAAAGTTTGGAACTTATATGAAAGGATGGACCATCCAGAGACTGCCCCACCTGGGGGTCCATCCCACAATCAGCCACCAAATGCAGACACTATTGCATACCCCAGCAAGATTTTGCTGAAAGGACCCTGATATAGCTGTCTCTTGTGAGGCTTTGCCAGTACCTGGTAAACACAGAAGTGGATGCTCACAGTCAGATATTGGATGGAACACAGGGCCCACAATGGAGGAGCTAGAGAAAGTACCCAAGGAGCTGAAGGAGTCTGCAACCCTATAGGTGGAACAACAATATGAACTAACCAGTACCCCCAGAGCTCGTGTCTCTAGCTGCATATGAGTCAGAAGATGGCCTAGTTGGCCATCATTGGGAAGAGAGGTCCCTTGGTCTTGCAAACTTTATATGCCCCAGTACAGGGGAAATACCAGGGCCAAGAAGTAGGAGTGGGTGGGTAAGGGAAGCAGGGGGTGGGGAGGGTATAGGGGACTTTCAGAATAGCATTTGAAATGTAAATGAAGTAAATACCTAATAAAATAAATTGGGAAAAAAATCTCTCATGCCAGAAAAAGAAAGAGAGAGAGAGAGAGAGAGAGAGAGAGAGAGAGAGAGAGAGAGAGAGAGAGAGAGAGAGAGAGAAAGAAAGAAAGAAAGAAAGAAAGAAAGAAAGAAAGAAAGAAAGAAAGAAAGAAAGAAAGAAAGAAAGAAAGAAAGAAGGAAAGTGGGATCAGAAGGTGGATTACTGTGATTTTGAGGCCTGCTTTGTCAACATAATAGTTTAGGGGAAATCAAAGCTATTTAATAAGACCCCTATCTCACAAACAAAGAAACAAACAAATCAGTCAATCAATCAGGGAGACCACTTGCTGAGCCCTGGGAACACTTCTCATCATAGCTCTCACAAAGGGTTGAATTGTCCCTCCTCCTCTGTTACCAGTGACCATAGACATTTAACATTATCGACATTTTAATTATTTTGCTCCTTTTGTGGGACCTCCAACTCACTCAGAAACTTTTAAAAATAGACTGAACTCTATATTAGGTGGTGCCTAGAACTCTCTCTTCAAACCCTTGCTATGCTGTCAGTGGCATTGATAATTCTCCTGGAGAAATTCTCTCCTGAAGAGTAGTCTTAAGATGCTCCCAAATACCTACCACCTTTTTTCTCACTCCCAAAAATTTAACACACTAACATAAAGTTATACACACTCACTTTTAAACAATTGTTTTAATATATACATATACACATATACACATACATGCATATACTCATAAATCATAAATCATATATGCATATGTAAATACATACATATATACATGCATACATATATACATGTATTTTACTGTCTAGTTTTGTGTCAACTTGACACAGCTGGAGTTATCACAGAGAAAGGACAGTTGAGGAAATGCCTCAATGAGATCCAACTTTATGGTATTTCCTCAATTAGTGATCAAGGGGGAAAGGCCCCTTGTGGGTGGGACCATCACTGGGCTGGTATTCTTGGGTTATATAAGAGAGCAGGCTGAGCAAGCCAAGGGAAGCAAGCCAGTAAAGAACATTCCCCCATGGCTTCTGCATCAGCTCCTGTTTTCTGACCTGCTTAAGTTCCAGTCTTGACTTCCTTGGTGATGAACAGCAGTATGGAAGTGTAAGCCCAATAAACCCTTTCCTACCCAACTTGCTTCTTGGTCATGATGTTTGTGCAGGAATAGAAACCCTGACTAAGACATGTATGCATATGTGTGTATGCATATATACATATATACACATATGAATATATACATATATGCATATATACATACATACCTATGGGCATATATACATATAGTCTGCAATTCTCAAAGAATAAACAAAATATTTTGAATGAATTAAACATTTATAAAATGATTTATATTGGATATTAGTCCCCTATCTGATTTAGGTTAGGTAAAGATCCTTTCCCAATCTGTTAGTGGTCTTTTTGTCTTATTGACTGTGTCTTTTACCTTGCAGAAGCTTTGGAGTTTCATGAGGTCCCATTTGTCAATTCTCGATCTTATAGCACAAGCCATTGCTGTTTGATACAGGAATTTTTCCTCTGTGCCCATATCTTCAAGGCTTTTCCCCACTTTCTCCTCTATAAGTTTCAGTGTCTCTGGTTTTATGTGAAGTTCCTTGATCCACTTAGATTTGACCTTAGTACAAAGAGATAGAAATGGATCAATTCGCAATCTTCTACAAGATTACAATCAGTTGTGCCAGCACCATTTGTTGAAAATGCTGTCTTTCTTCCACTGGATGGTTTTAGCTCCCTTGTCGAAGATCAAGTGACCATAGGTGTGTGGGTTCATTTCTGGGTCTTCAATTCTATTCCATTGGTCTACTTGTCTGTCACTATACCAGTACCATGAAGTTTTTATCACAATTGCTCTGTAGTAAAGCTTTAGGTCAGGCATGGTGATTCCACCAGAGGTTCTTTTATCCTTGAGAAGAGATTTTGCTATCCTAGGTTTTTTGTTATTCCAGATGAATTTGCAGATTGCTCTTTCTAATTCGTTGAAGAATTGAGTTGGAATTTTGATGGGGATTGCATTGAATCTGTAGATTGCTTTTGGCAAGATAGCCATTTTTACAATGTTGATCCTGCCAATCCATGAGCATGGAAGATCTTTCCATCTTCTGAGATCTTCTTTAATTTCTTTCTTCAGAGACTTGAAGTTTTTATTATACAGATCTTTCACTTCCTTAGTTAGAGTCACGCCAAGATATTTTATATTATTTGTGACTATTGAGAAGGGTGTTGTTTCCCTAATTTCTTTCTCAGCCTGTTTATTCTTTGTGTAGAGAAAGGCCATTGATTTGTTTGAGTTAATTTTATATCCAGCTACTTCACCGAAGCTGTTTATCAGGTTTGGGAGTTCTCTGGTGGAAGGGGACTAATATCCAATATATATAAAGGACTCAAGAAGGTGGACTCCAGAAAATCAAATAAACCCATTAAAAAATGTGGCTAAGAACTGAACAAAGAATTCTCACCTGAGGAATACCGAATGGCAGAGAAGCACCTGAAAAATTGTTCAACATCCTTAATCATCTGGGAAATGCAAATCAAAACAACCCTGAGATTCCACCTCACACCAGTCAAAATGGCTAATATCAAAAATTCAAGTGACAGCAGATGCTGGCGAGGATGTGGAGAAAGAGAAACACTCCTCCATTGTTGGTGGGATTGCAAGCTTGTACAACCACTCTGGAAATCAGTCTGGTAGTTCCTTAGAAAATTGGACATAGTACTACCGGAGGATCCAGCAATACCTCTCTTGGGCATATATCCAGAAGATGTCCCAACCGGTAAGAAGGACACATGCTCCACTATGTTCATAGCAGCCTTATTTATAATAATCAGAAGCTGGAAAGAACCCAGATGCCCCTCAACAGAGGAATGGATACAGAAAATGTGGCACATTTACACAATGGAGTACTACTCAGCTATTAAAAAGAATGAATTTATGAAATTCCTAGGCAAATGGATGGACCTGGAGGGCATCATCCTGAGTGAGGTAACACAATCCCAAAGGAACTCACACAATATGTACTCACTGATAATTGAATATTAGCCCAAAACTTAGGATACCCAAGATATAAGATATAATTTGCTAAACACATGAAACTCAAAAAGAATGAAGACCAAAGTGTGGACTCTGTGCCCCTTCTTAGAAATGGGAACAAAACACCCATGGAAGGAGTTACAGAGACAAAGTTTGGAGCTGTGACAAAAGGATGGACCATCTAGAGACTGCCATATTCAGGGATCCATCCCATAATCAGCTTCCAAAGGCTGACACCATTGCATACACTAGCAAGATTTTGCTGAAAGGACCCAGATATAGCTGTCTCTTGTGAGACTATGCCAGGGCCTAGCAAACACAGAAGTGGATGCTCACAGTCAGCTATTGGATGGATCCTAGTGCTACCAATGGAGGAGCTAGAGAAAGTACCCAAGGAGCTAAAGGGATCTGCAACCCTATATTTGGAACAACATTATGAACTAACCAGTACCCAGGAGCTCTTGACTCTAGCTGCATATGTATCAAAAGATGGCCTAGTAGGCCATCACTGGAAAGAGAGGCCCATTGGACATGCAAACTTTATATGCCCCAGTACAGGGGAACGCCAGGGCCAAAAAAATGGGAATGGGTGGGTAGGGAAGTGGGGGTGGAGGGTATGGGGGACTTTTGGGATAGCATTGGAAATGTAATTGAGAAAAATACGTAATAAAAATCATTAAAAAAAGATTTATAAAAAAAGAAAAATAAGAAAACATAGAGGGAGGAAGCTCAGTTATAGAGACCTCTGGCATAATATCAGAACCCAGAAATACAAGTTGTAACTGTCCGTAGAAATCTTACTTCATGGGAAGGTTGCCAGCACTGGAGAAATTGGTTTACAATCCAGAAGCCTTGTGGTATGCAAATCATGATTCCCAGAGCCACACAAAGGCTTAGAAGAAATTACTTTCTGAAAGAGCAACCACTTTCAACAGGCCTTCCAATACTTCCAAAATAATATTTTTATTGGATATTTGTAATTTCATATAATGCACTCAAATTAAACCCACTTGCCAGGCTTCTCAGGTTTACCCTCCATGATTTTGACCTTCCCGGGGTGGGGAACATAAAAGGGAAAAAAGGCCCATTTTCTCTTTCCCATATATTCACCACTATATAGTATAACCCACATTGAAAAGCTCCTTAAAGAAAAGTTGGCCCCTCCCCACCCCTACGATCACCCCAACCAGAAGCCATCAATTGTTTAGAGTTACACTTCAGAATTTTTATCTGACTTTTAAGAGTTCTCTTAAGGAATTCTTATCTATTCTGTTGATTTTCTTTAAGAGGGAATAGGTATACGGTTTATCACAGCATCCTTCTATCTTTCTTTCTTTTTTTATTACGTATTTTCCTCAATTACATTTCCAATGCTGTCCCAAAAGTCCCCCATACCCCCCCCCACTTCCCTACCCACCCATTCCCATTCCCCTGGCCCTGGCATTCCCCTGTACTGGGGCATATAAAGTTTGCAAGTCCAATGGGCCTCTCTTTCCAGTGATGGCCGACTAGGCCATCTTTCTATACATATGCAGCTAGAGACAAGAGCTCCGGGGTACTGGTTAGTTCATAATGTTGTTCCCCCTATAGGGTTGCAGATCCTTGGGTACTTTCTCTAGCTTCTCCATTGAGAGCCCTGTGATCCATCCAATAGCTGACTGTGAGCATCCACTTCTGTGTTTGCTAGGCCCCGGCATAGTCTCACAAGAGACAGCTATATCTGGGTCCTTTCAGCAAAATCTTGCTAGTGTATGCAATGGTGTCAGCATTTGGAAGCTGATTATGGGATGGATCCCTGGATATGGCAGTCTCTAGATGGTCCATCCTTTCATCACAGCTCCATCTTTCTTAACCACAAGCCCGCAATCATCCATTCCTCTGCAGAAGCAACTTCCTTCCCCTTCACAGTCAGTAATAGCATGGATCATAGATTTCCACATGGTTTCAGGTGGCAACGTGAACCACAGACATCCTCGTGGCTACTGGTGTCAGCATGTGCCAGGGTCACAAGCATGGTCACTGATCTCGGTACAGAATATAGAAATCAACAGGGCTCTGTGCCACAGCAAGGGCCACAGACACCATTATAGCCCTTGGTAACAATACAGACCATGGATGTTACTATGACCTTCTGGGAACAGGGGCCATGTATACCAGTATGGTCCCTGGTGGCAACCCAGCCTGTAGTCCTTAACATGACTTCAGGACTCAGCATAGAAAAGGGGCATTTAATCCACATGGTGTTCAGTTGTAACCAGGGGCATGGACATCAATATGGTCCAAGGATGTAGCATGATCACAGACTCTAATGTGGCCTTTAGCAGCAGCACAGCCCACAGATATCACCATGATTGGCCCCTGTCTGCAGTAAGACCATAATTTCAAACATTTAGTCAATACTTTTAAACTATGTTGAGTGTGACTGTTTGGGAACAGAACATAGTGTCTGTAATATAGGAGTGGGAGACACAGTAGCTGCAGATAGGCATGAGTTGGGGGAAGAAGCAGAGCAGAGCACACCAGAACAAAACTTGAGAGTGCAGGGCAGAGTAGTTTGGGTAAAGGTGCACAGGAGCAGAGGGCACACTTCATGCCATATTCTTCGTTGCAGAAGACTGGCAGAGAACAAAGAGGAGGCAGGGCCAATAGGGATAGGGTGAATGTACCAGAAGAGAACAAATACTTCCAGAAAGATAGGCAGGCTTGGGTAACAAGGAACAAGGTAGAACTTAGCACAGGTCTAAAAGTACTGTCAGGGGATTGGTCCAGATCAGACTCTCACCATGTTTGCTACTATGGGTTGCCTGGTGGCTAACATCTGCTCCGAAATCCATCTCTGGACTCTCCTGCTGGCTGCTCTCACCTTGCTGCTCCTGGTTGACTACATCAAAAACAGGCACCCCAAGAACTACCCTCCTGGACCATGGCGCCTGCCATTTATGGGCAACTTGTTTCAGTTTGATTTAGATGTGTCACATCTGCATTTGGAGATCCAGCCGGTAAGAAATGGAGAGAGTGTCTGGTTGTGTCATGACCTGATCCTGAGCTGTTGAAACAGAGGCAGACTGGAGGCTGATGCTGCCTACCTGCTAACCTATCCAGTAAAGCAAGTTTCTAATCTGTTTCCTCGTGTGAGAGACATGATGGTAAATGCCAAAAAGTTGATCTTATTATCTTTGTATAAACAATTTGCAGTGCTACTCCATTATGGTCTAACTACACACTATGCATGATTTCAAATTTTTTACGTATATTAAGCTTGATAGATGAGTTGATAGTTCATCTTGATAAAGAAGCTCTGTTGCTGTAGCAAATGTTTGTGCAAATGGTCATCTGCTTAATATGTTAAGAATTCTAGCAAGAAACACACACACACACAACTGCTCTCTTTATCAGAATTTCCTTTTTTAAATTTTTTTTTATTTTTAATATTTTTATTACATATTTTCCTCAATTACATTTCCAATGCTATCCCAAAAGTCCCCCATAGCGCCCCCACTTCCCTACCCACCCATTCCCATTCTTTTGGCCCTGGCATTCCCCTATATTGGGGCATATAAAGTTTGCAAGTCCAATGGGCCTCTCTTTCCATTGATGGCCGACTAGGCCATCTTTCGATACATATGCAGCTAGAGACAAGAGCTCCGGGGTTCTGGTTAGTACATCATGTTGTTCCAACAATAGGGTTGCAGATCCCTTTAGCTCCTTGGGTACTTTCTCTAGCTTCTCCATTGGGAGCCCTGTGATACATCCAATAGCTGACTGTGAACATCCACTCCTGTGTTTGCTAGGCCCCGGCATCGTCTCACAAGAGACAGCTATATTTGGGTCCTTTCAGCAAAATCTTGCTAGTGTATGCAGAATTTTCTATAGCATGATTTTCTTTCATTGATTTTTTTTTTATTATTATTATACAGCCTTGATGGCTGCTTCGCTACTGACTTTATTGACTACAGAGAAAGTTCCGCAGATGTCTCTAGCTCCACTGGGAGTTTAGATGTTTGTCTCAGCTTATTCTCCTACCATTCTTCCCTGTGCACACTTATGTGTGCGGCAACATGTGTGTGTGTAGTATGTGTGTGTGTGTGTGTGTGTGTGTAGTATGTGTGTGTGTGTGGTGTGTGTGTGTGTGTGTGTGTGTGTGTGTGTGTGTGTGTTGTACACATCTAGAATCGATAGATTTTTTTGTGTGTGCAATGACCAACTTTCTGTGTAATATTGCTTTTTACCTATAGTAATTTCCTCTGTCCTGTGCCTCAGCAGAGTATGCTTGGGCTATGTTTATAATTATCATTCCTACTTGCAGGTCCATTATTTATTATTTCTATCTCTTACAATTAGCTGGGAAGAGTACATCATTTTATGTACTTATTGTTATATAAGAAATTTTACTCCTTAATTTTATTATTGTATGTTTGTATTTCCACTTCTTTCCTCTCCCATTACCCCATCCCTGTGATGTTTTTCACTGTTGAACACTTTTTAAGTAGTCATCTTCACTCTTTCCATACATATTTTTATACATTATTTTATACATTATTTCCATACATATATATTTTTATCATTGACCCCACAGCTGCTTTGCTATATGCAATAGACACATTCAGCTAATGAGACTTACTAACACCATTCTCTACAGGAATTAAAATGGCTACAAACAAAGAGGATCCCTGTTTCCCCTCTATAGTACAGCTGTCTCACGTGTAGTCTCCACACACACTGAGAACCACATCAGACATACACCTGCTTTTAAGTGTCCTGTGCAGCTGGAATTCAAAGACAGAAAAGTCTCTTGTCTTTGCTCCTTACTCCTGCTCCCAGGGCCCTGTCTTTTTTCTAACCCTTCAAGTTCACAGCTTTCTTTCTGATGACAAGCACTTCCTTTCTCCATTCCTTCAGAGGGAGCATAGCAGAAGGAAATATCTTAGTTTTGCCACCCTCAGAATGATTTCCCCCTCCATGCCCACACTGTCTTTTCCCTTTTTATAGGACACTAGGTTGATTAAATGCTTCCCTTAAACCTTTTACATAGTATCCTGCTTTGTTCTGACCTTTGTGGTTTCCCAAAAGTAAGTGGTACATTATTTATTTTCTCTCAGTTTTCAAAATATTTTCTGTTTTTAGATTCTATATTGATTGTGGTGATTTTGCTTAATAAAGCTTGTGGCTTCATACTGATGGCTTCATCATGGCAGGGTTGTATGCTGTCAGGCAGTGGGCATGTGGGAATAAAGGGGGTTGTAGAAAACCCACCTCCCACCAGAGTTCCCATGCTCTGGGCAGGTGGACACAGAGGACTGCCACACTCCCCATATGGCCCCAGGTGGGTAAAGCCTTGGACCCAGTCTGTGGTGGGTGGATAGGGAGCAGTCTGAGGTCTCTGGGCCTCACAGAGGCCAGATATAACAGGTTCTCAGTCTCGAATATCCCAGAGAATATCTGAGAATAAATTATAATTATCATTCCTTCTTGCAGGTCCATTATTTATTATTTCTAGTGTGGTTGTGTTGAATCAGTAGGGTTTTCTTTTGACTGTCTCTATGCATTTGTGTCCCTGACCTTTGGAACACAAAGCCCATTCATTTTCAGAGATGCAGTGGGTGGCTGGGACCAAACAAAGTCGTTCTCCCAGTGCTGCTCTCATTTTTCCCCTCAGGATTCAGTGAGGTAGGGGGTGATTTTTAACACTTTCATGTCTGGGGGCCCTAGACTTGAAAGATCACAACTGCCTCAGCCAGCCTCAGGACCTTAAGAGAGGAGTGGGCAGAGGGAGAGGGGCACTGGGTGGTTCCCACAAGGTCAAGAGTCCTTGGTCTGGTCCATGGCTGAAGCACAAGAAGGCCTTCTGGCAGGAGGGTAGACGTGGCTCTTTAGGCAAATGCCTATTCCATCATTCAAGCATGGTGGGCCTTGATGAGCAGAGACAGTCCATGGTTTTAGAGCTTTATTGTAGAAAGTCAGAGAGAAAGAGAGAAGGTAAGAAGAAAGAGAGAGGCTGGCCATGACCACATGGAGAGAAGAAGCGAAGGTAGAGGGAAAAGGAGAGCTAGAGATGAGAATAAGAAAGGTGAGAGCTTAAGAGAGAAAGGTGGGGCCATGCAGCCCATTTTATAGTAGACTGGGCTATCTTGTAGTTGCAGGGTAGCTGTGGGGAGGAGTATACCTGGTTATTGTCAGGTAACTATGAGGATGGAATCTAGTTAGAATGCCAGGAGCTTAGGAATTTGTCTGTGTGACTTGTAGTATACAGAATTATGGAGTTGAGGACTCTGCGTTGTCAGGCACCTGTCTCTGGGAAAGTGGCTCACTGTTCTGTCCCTTGTAGTTTTCTCCTAGGTCTCCTAAGTAAGCATCACTCAATCAGAACAGGCTGCCTTTCATGGTCCCACAGTATTTTGCCCCTCTAGGAAGTTTCTACCATTCTTTAAGTATATTCTCATCTATACTATCTCTTTCCTTGTTCAGTTGACAGTTGTAAATCTCTATGAGTGTGGTTGTGTTGAATCAGTAGGGTTTTCTTTTGACTGTCTCTATGCATTTGTGTCCCTGACCTTTGGAACACAAAGCCCATTCATTTTCAAAGATGCAGTGGGTGGCTGGGACCAAACAAAGTGGTTCTCCCAGTGCTGCTCTCATTTTTCCCCCTCAGGATTCAGTGAGGTAGGGGGCCCTAGACTTGAAAGATCACAACTGCCTCAAGTGGCCACAGTTATTAACCTATTAAAGTTATTATAGTTATTGAGCCTATGTGCTTCTATCACTCCAGATCTTCAGAAATGTCTCCACTCCCAGCCTACACCCTCTATTGCATTTTTATGTCTTCTAATACAGTAGTTCTCAACCTGTGCATCCTGACATCTTTGCAGTCACATATCAGATGTCTTTCATAACAGATATTTACATTGCAATTGGTAACAGTAGGAAAGTTGCAGTTATAAAGCAGCAACAAAACAATTTTATAGTTGGTAATCCCCACAACATGAGAAACTGTATTACAAGGTTACATAAATAGGAAGGCTATTCTGCAAAAGGATAATCAGGAAACATATTCTTTCCTACAATGACATAGATTTGACTAAAGCTTCCTGTGCTTGCTACAACAGACTTGTACAAAGACAGCTTGAATGTCTGAGGACTGATGCTCCTATTCCTCTGCTTTCATTATATGCCAGGTTATAGACATTGCCTTTGTAGAAAAACATTTATGCCTTCATGATTTAGTCTGGGGAAACACTGGTGCTCTCTTGGTTCTTAACGGTAAATGCATGTAAAAAAGTATAAGAAGAAACTTCAATTGTAACTGTATTGAAATTTGAAAGAGTGCAAATGGAGAAATTACTGAAATATTCCTATGACATAATGGTAACTTTTCTCACACAGATATGCAGACTCCCCTCCATGTTTGTCTCATTATTTACACATGTACATCTCATGTCTGGCTGATGCTGTGGACATGGCCTTATTCTCTAGACAAACAGACCATTGATTTTTTTTTAAAAGAAGTCCATGAAAACTGTACATGCACACACTTTGCTCAGCCTTTGTCAGGTCATGGGTGCCTGAGCCTCTGCCTTTGCTGGACTTTAGAATTCTTCAGGAAGTTACCCCAATAATTTGTGGACTCTATTGAATAACCTTATATCTTCTTTTAGGAGTACATGTTAGAATATTTCTAAAGTCATAATCACCTATATTATTGATTTTTTTATAGAGTACATTCAATTTTAATTGAAATTAAATTTAGTTCATAGGAGGAAAAAACATTTTCAGAAACATTTCCTCAGACCAAGCTGCATCCCTCCATTCACATTAGCACACAGACCCCTTAACAGAATCCACTGAACACACACCTGTCTATTACTCCTTGACACAATAACACAGGAACATTCAACTATGACAATTGAAATGTTTTTCAGGTTTGTGAAGAAGTATGGAAACCTAATTAGCCTGGATTTTGGTACCATCCCTTCAGTGATCATAAGGGGAGAACTCTTAATAAAAGAAGCATTAACTTGCATGGAACAGAACTTTTTGAAATGCCCCATTTTAGTGGCAAGGCAACGTATTTTTAAAAACAATGGTAAGTTTAATTGGCAGCAATATTGAATTCAGTGGGTTATTATAAACAAGACATGAAATTGGATGGAAAATGGGGAACTGTGGAAAGGTTCCATTGACAAGTGGAGAGAAGGAGTAGAAAAGGATTTTAACAAGATGAATTGCACATTTATGAAATTTTCAAAAGAGAAAGAGGTGCTGGTTTCTAGTATAAGAGAAGCTATGTGTATTGTATGCTAAAGGTACCTCTATGTCTGTAATTTTACAATATCCCAATGAATCAAATCCTTCATCAAATGTTATATTTTATTATTTTCCTCTCACCCTCCCATTTACCCCTCCTCTCTGTTTCCTCAGAAGAACAGAGGCCTTCTATGGATATCAATGAGCCTTGGTTTATCAAGTTGTAGTAAGGCTAGGTACATCCTCTTTGGTTGAGGCTAGAGAAAGCAGCCCAGTTATTGGAAAGGGATTCAAAAGCAGGCAATGTTATCTTTAAAGTCAGCTGGATACTACATTTCCCATATGAAATCAACCATCTGAGGTCTGACATCATCTCTCTCTAAGAGAGTCTTGGATATACCATGTGTCCTGCAGAATAACTCAGAGGCATGCATAGGAAGTAACAAGGGTACCATCCAAAGCCAAATACAAGTGTCTCATTTCTCTTTTCCTATTTCAACACTCTGCCTTACCAAAACAGATGTGAAGCACCTTTCTCCTACTGATGCTCTTCTTATTTATGCCTTCTTAAACTGTGTCGTTCAGGCCATATCCTGCCAGAATTTCTAGCCTTCCAGATATTGCTAGAATAGACTATCATGAGTGCACAAAGAGATCATTAAATCAAGTTAGGTGCTTGAAAATTGAAACAGACTTCAACAATATTAAACTATAAAAACTTCACTTTCAGCAATTTCCTAATTAACTCTTGAAACAATCAACCATTGATTGCAAATGACTGACTACATTATCTGCAATAAGAACTATCATCAGCATAAGTGATTAGTAGTGACAACAATAGGTAAAAATCATTCTCACTGTGGGACACATAGTATCTGAAGACCATATTTATTTGGGTGAAAACTGTTGACATTGGCAAAACGAACCCAGCTCTTAATTTTTATTATAAGAGTAAGGGGAGCTCTTGAGTGGAAATGGATAGAGGAGAAGATCAAACACTGCACATTTTGAAGCTCATTTATGAAACGAGTTAGAAAACACAGGTATGGTAGCAAAATATTATCATTGTAGGCTATCTATGAAGGAAGGAGTTTGAACACTCAAGGTGAAGAAAAAATAGTATGTTAGCCTGGGATGGTGGCATTAAAAATGCCTTGGACTGAACTGTTTCAAGAGAGAAGTCATTATGGTATATGTCTCAGGCACCAGGAAAATGCATTCTTAGAGAAATGTCAGAGGACTGAGTAATGAAAAAGGAACAATGGCAGGAAACAAGGTGTGTGGTGGTGTTAGCTTCTATTTAGGAGTTTCAGGAATATAATAGTGATCTTATTCATACATGTGCTAAGTCTAAATTCCTGTACTTGGCAAAGTTTATGTTAGGTGCATGCCTCAGAAGTGTGTAGCTTCTGGGACAAAACTACAATTAATATCAGAAGAGGTTATTTAGGGCATTGCCTGAGCATCTGCAGGAGGCATCTTGGCTCCCGGACTCCACCGAGACTACTCTGCACAGGTGAGAGTGTGGTCTACAGAAGCTAACAGTTTCTGGGCAGGTCCTCTTTCGGGCCTTCATCTTCTTCCAGGAGGCAAGTCTGAATGCCAGATATCTGTGCACCTTCTCTGAAAGAGGAGAGGCTGCCTGCAGAGAGTGCACTGACCACTGAAACTCGGAAGAGAACTAGTCTCCCCGGTCTGGTCTGCTGGTAGAGAATAACAGAATCAGGAGAGGAACAAGCTCTAACCAGAGACAACTATAACAACTGACTCCAGAGTTTACCAGATGGTGAAAGGTAAGAATCTTACTAACAAAAACCAAGACCACTCACCATCATCAGAACCCAGTACTTCCACCTCAGCCAGCCCAGGGCAGCCCAACACACCCGAAAACCTAGACCCAGATTTAAAGGCATATCTCATGATGATGGTACAAGACATCAAGAAGGTCTTTAATAACTCATTTAAAGAAATACAGGAGAACACTGATAAAGAGTTGCAAATTCTTATAGAAACAAAGGAAAACACATCCAAACAGATGATGGAAATGAACAAAAGCATACTAGTCCTAAAAAGAGAAGTAGACACAATAAAGAAAACCCAAAGTGAGTCAACACTGGAGATAGAAACCCTAGGAAAGAAATCTAGAACCATAGATGCAAGCATCATCAACAGAATACAAGAGATGGAAGAGAGAATCTCAGGTGCAGAAGATTCCATAGAGAACATCAACATAACAATCAAAGAAAATGAAAAATGCAAAAAGATCCTAACTCAAAACATCCAGGAAATCCAGGACACAATGAGAAGACCAAACCTACAGATAATAGGAGTAGTTGAGAATGAAGATTTTCAATTCAAAGGACCAGCAAATATCTTCAACAAAATGATAGAAGAAAACTTCCCAAATCTAAAGAGATGCCCTTTACCATCAAGAAGCCTACAGAACTCCAAATAGACTGGACCAGAAAAGAAATTCCTCCTGACACATAATAATCAGAACAAAAAATGCACTAAATAAAGATAGAATATTAAAAGCAGTAAGGGAAAAAGGTCAAGGAACATATAAAGGCAAGCCTATCAGAATTACACCAGATTTTTCACCAGAGACTATGAAAGCCAGAAGATCCTGGACAGATGTTATACAGATGTTAAGAGAACACAAATGCCAGCCCAGGCTACTATACCCAGCCGAACTTTCAATTACTATAGATGGAGAAACCAAAGTTTCTCCATCTTTGGACACATGCTCCACTATGTTCATAGCAGCCTTATTTATAATAGCCAGAAGCTGGATAGAACCCAGATGCCCCTCAAGAGAGAAATGGATACAGAAAATGTGGTACATTACACAATGGAGTACTACTCAGCTATTAAAAATAATGAATTTATGAAATCCCTAGGCAAATGGATGGACCTGGAGGACATCATCCTGAATGAGGTAATCAAATCACAAAAGAACTCACACAATATGTACTCACTGATAAGTGGATATTAGCCCAGAAACTTAGAATACCCAAGATATAAGATACAATTTGCTAAACACATGAAACTCAAGAAGAACAAAGACCAAAATGCGGAAACTTTTCCCCTTCTTAGAATTGGGAACAAAACACCCATTGAGGGAGTTACAGAGACACAGTTTGGAGCTGAGACGAAAGGATGGATCATCTAGAGACTGCCATATCCGGGGATCAATCCCATAATCAGCCTCCAAACGCTGACACCATTGCATACACTAGCAAAATTTTGCTGAAAGGACCCAGATAGAGCTCTCTTCTGTGAGACTATGCCGGGGCCTAGCAAACACAGAAGTGGATGCTCACAGTCAGCTAGTGGATGGATCACACGGCCCCCAATGGAGGAGATAGAGAAAGTATCCAAGGAGCTAAAGGGATCTCCAATCCTATAGGTGGAACAACAATATGAATTAACCAGTACCTCCCCAGAGCTCGTGTCTCTAGCTGCATATGAATCAGAAGATGGCCTAGTCGACCATCAGTGGAAAGAGAGGTTCATTGGTCTCATGCAAACTTTATATGCCTCAGAACAGGGGAACACCAGGGCCAAGAAATGGGGGTGGGGGAGTTGGTTGGATAGCGGGTGGGGGACTTTTGAGATAGCATTGGAAATGTAAATTAAATAAATAAATAAATAAATAAATAAATAAATAAATAAATAAATAAAAGGTTATTTAAATTTTTGGTCTTCATTAGATTTCCTGAATCAAAATATAGTATAACGGGGAGGTTTTATACTTAGTGTTAAAGAACTCCAATATTTCATGAGTTGATAGAGAAAAATAAAACAATAAACATTATAGGTAATATCTGTCAAAGAATGAGGAAGAGAGTATGTAACTGAAGGATTAAAAATGTAAAGAAGAATTTCAGGAAATAAATGACTGAATTGAAAGTAAACACAGAATAGACGCCAGGACCCCTGTTTATAAAATTGGAAATTCTTCTGAAAAGAAAGACATAGTCAGGCTCATGACATTGCATGTACCCTGAGAATTGAAAGATGTTGAGTATAACAGCTTATTCCTTCTCCCCATCCCACAAACACAGTGTGTGTGTGTGTGTGTGTGTGTGTGTGTGTGTGTGTGTGTGTGTAAAAGAGAGACTGAGAGAGTACTCATCTTTGTTAACTTTTTAATACATTTTCTCTTTATTAATATATATTTTTATAGACACTATCCTCTACTTTCTTTCTTTCCTCCTCATAAATGTGTGCCCTGTCTTATTCTAGAGAACATTCTGGATACTCATTGTGATAAATAGACTCATATGTCTAATTATAAAAGTGGCATTTTAGAACCATGGAAACTTGAATTTCAATACTGAATGCCTACCTACTTGATGTCTTTCTAAGTTTACTTTGCATTATATTATCATACCTCAGTGTTTACCAACTGAAATGGACATTTTCTCTAATTGATTATGAACATATGAAGTTCCTGTCAACACACACATTATATAATACAGTACTTAGTAAATTATGAGCTTTCATACCAGAACATATTTGCTACTTGCATTGGAATTTTCTTTCTATAGGTTTGAGTTTCCATATTTATCCTTTATCTCATCTATATGCATGCCTCATGAAGTTTTTCAGGTGTGTTTCAGCTGTATACACAATGTCATAATGCTGAGTCCTTTTTTTTTTTTTTTTAAGGAATTATTTCTTCCAGTGGCCAAACATGGAAGGAACAAAGAAGGTTCACACTGATGATACTCAAGAATTTTGGATTAGGGAAGAAAAGCTTAGAACAACGTATACAGTATGAGGCTCACCATCTTGTGGAGGCCATAGCAGAGGAGAAAGGTAGGCATTTCACAGGGTTGTGGAGAGGCCTCTGGCCATTTCATTCATCGAAGAAATATTTATTAATTTTCTAATTAAATTTTGTCTTTGGCCTACAGAGTGATGAGTACTGTGGATGGAACAGTGAACATTAAGCATGCCCCTGCCCAAGGAGTGCTATAGATAAGCACATAAATAGGTCATTAAACAAACTGCTGAATGTAAAGCCTGGTTATCTATGTGACTTTTCAGGTATTGTCAGTGTTCTTGTAGGGGGCTGTGGTCAGAGATTTCCACATTTTCCTCTACTGTGCAAATTTTATGTCATATGGAGTAGAAATTTCATAAATATAATAGAAAGAAAGAAAGAAAAAAGAAGGAAAGGAAGGAGGGAAGGAAGGAAGGAAGGAAGGAAGGAAGGAAGGAAGGAAGGAAGGAAGGAAGGAAGGAAGGAAGGAAGGAAGGAAGAAAGGAAGAAAGGAAGAAAGGAAGAAAGGAAGAAAGGAAGAAAGGAAGAAAGGAAGAAAGGAAGAAAGGAAGAAAGGAAGAGAAGGGAGAAATCAGTATCTCTTAAAAGTATTTTTTATGTAATCTTCTTTTACAGTTCAGATTTCATCCCCCATCCTGGTTCACCCTCTGACTTCTCCACATCCCATACCTTCTACAGACATCTCCACAAGGATGTTTTCACCTCTCCAGATCTCCCCACTCCCTGGTATCTCCAATCTCTTGAGGGTTAGGTGCATCTTTTCTGACTGAGTCCAAACCCCGCAGTTCTCTACTGTATGTGCGTTGGGGGCTTCATCATTGGTGTATGCAGCCTGGTTGGTGTCCCAGTGTCTGAGAGATCTCAGATTCCAGGTTAGTTGAGATTGCTGGTCGTCCTACAGAGTCATTCTCCTCAGCTTCTTCCAGCTTTTCCCTAATTCAACCACAGAGGTCAGCAGCTTTTTTCCATTGGTTGGGTATAAATATCTGTGTCTGATTCTTTCAGCTTCTTTGTTGGGTCTTTCAGAGGACAGTCCACTTTTTGTGAGCACACCATAAGCTCAATAATAATGTCAGGCTTTGGGACCTCCCATTGAACTGGATCCCAATTTGGACCTATCTCTGGACCTCCTTTTCCTCAGGCTCTTCTCCACTTTTGCCCCTGCAGTTCTTTTAGACAGGAATAATTATTGGTCAGAGTTTTTGACCATGTAATGGCAACCCCATCCTTCACTTGATGCCCTGTCTTTCTACTAGGGGTGTGCTCGACAAGTTCCCTCTCCCAACTGTAGGTCATTTCATCTTTGGTCCCTCCCTTTGAGTCCTGAGTGTCTCTCACCTCCCAGGTCTCTAAAGATACAGCCTTTAAAATACCCAACCTCCCCCATCTCTGCACCTCCAGGATGGCCTTTTGACCCCCACTTCATGATCAATAATGCAGTTTCCAATATCATTTGTTCCATCACCATTGGGGAACGTTTTGATTATGAAGACAATCAGTTTCAGGAGCTACTGAAGTTAGCAGATGAGACCCTGTGTTTGGAGGCATCAAAGGTGTTAATGATAAGCTCTCTGCCTTTGCCTATTTTGGAAAGAATATTGGACTAAGACTGACTCAAAAACTGTTATGTTTTTATTTTGATGTAGGGATTTTTAAAGATAAGACATGATATCATAAAATTTGAATTTGATACAAACCTATTTATATGTGAATTTAGCATATATAAAATATTTCTAGCATTTATATGAACTATTTCAATATTTACATTGATATATGTGGAGGATTTTCCTTCTTTTTTCATTAATTAATTTAGTTTGTTAGTTTTCATTCTGATTTCAGTCCAAACCTCACAAGCCTCTCCCCCAACTATCCATTTTCCTTTTCTTCAGAGTTGGAGAAATCCTACATGTGTACCAATCTGCCTTAGGACATCAAGTTGTAGCAGAACTAAGCCTATCATCTCCCACTGAAGCCCAACAAAGCAGTCTAGTCCGGAGAAGGGGATCTAAAAACAGGCAATAGAATCAGAGATAGCTCATCTTCTAATTGTTAAGTATTCCACAGGAACACCAAGCTGCACATCTACTGAAAATATGTAGTGGACTTAGGTGCAGCCCTGCATATCCTTTGGTTTGTGATTCACTCTCTGTGATCCCCCATGGGCCCAGGTTACTTGACTTTGTAGGTCTTCATGTGGTGTCCATGACCTCACTGGGTCTCTCAAACCCATCCCTCACTCTTTCTCTAGATTTTCTTAGTTCTGCCACATGTGTGATTGTGAGTCTTTGTATTGATTTCCATCAGCTGCTAGATGAAGCCTCTCAGAGAACAGTTATGTTAGGCTCACATGTTCAATAATGGCAGAGTATCATTAATAATGTTATGGGTTGACTCACTCCCACAGGATGGGTCTCAAATTGGGCCAGTCATTGGTTGGCCTTCCCCTAAATCTCTGCTGCTCCTTATTACTGTGTACTTATAAGTAGTACAAAGTTTGAATCAAAGGTTTTGTGAGTGCGTTTTTGTCCTCCTCCCTCCACTGGAAGTCTTGCTGGCCAGGGGAGGCCTTTATATCCCCAGCCGCTAGGAGACTCACCGAGGATCACCCCATAGATACCAGTGGCCTCTTGCTGTCCCAGGTCTCCAGGTCACTTCAGAGATGACTCCCTCCACCGATTTCTAGTCTCTCTCCCAAACCTCTGCCACCCTTACTCCTCCTACATGACTCCCATGCCCATTCCCTTCTTTCCCTGGTCTCCCACTCAGTTCCCTCCCTCTATTCATCTATTTTATTCTCCCTTATGAGTGAGATTCAAGTATCCTCCCTTGAGTCTTCCTTGTTTCTAAACTCCCTTTGGTCTGTGGATTATAGCATGACTATCCTATATTTATGGCTAATATCCTCTTATAAGTGAGTACAATTGTGTGTCTTTCTGGGTCTGGGTTACCCCACTCTGAATGATATCCCTTTAAAATAACAAATAATCATAATTGAGAGAGTGGGCCTTGTACTTCACCTGGGCAGCACAGTAGAGCTGACCCTAGTGGACGATGTGTGGGTGAAACAGCCCCAGGACATGAGATCAGTAAACATGTTTCTTCCCCTTGTTGGCTGCAGCGTTGGGTAAGCTACCTGGAACAGTGCTGGAGATCCTGCCCTGATGATGTGGGGACAAGAAATCTGGTGGACTGACCAAGTCACCTATATCCCATTCCAGGATAGGGCTTTGAGATGACTTGCCATAACATCTACCCAACCTACCATCTGCTGGAACACAAGAAAGGGCCAGTACTGTAGACACAAAGTGGCAGGATCCCCATGACAGAGGACAACAATAGAACATCCAAGAGGAGCGCCCATTGGGCTCTAGATTAGATAGTGTAACACAAGCCAGAGGCCTCCAAACCAACCAATGGCCCATTGCAATGAACATGTCAAGTGAAGACATGTTGACCAAAAGGGTATAGTTTTTGTCACATTGTAACACACTACAGATGCCACAACTAGATTTCTTTAATTCTATATTATTGTATTTTCTTTTGTGGGGGCTAGCCAGTGCAGACAGTGGATAAAAGAGGTGAAGAGATGAGTGGGATGGGGTTATATAATGAGAAATTCACAAAAAAAAATGATAAAAGTTAAAAACATAGTAATGATAATAATAATAATTAATAATAATAATAAAACAGTAAAAATAATCCTACCATTAACTAGGTTTGGCTCCATTGATGCCCCTTCTCTTCCTTTCTTAGAGTAATATTCCAAGTGTATTTTCTAGCTCTTCAACTTTATTTAAGGTTCCTCTTTATATGCAATGCAGTGTCTGAATGAGAATCCACTTTCTCTGTGGTTAGCTACTTGAGATATCCTAGGCTTAGAGTTTTAAGAATCTGAAAATATTCTGCTTCCAGTATTTAAGTGAATGTCTCCATTCATTTTGAGGTTACTTTTAGGGTGATTTTTAAAAACATTTTTCATTTATTTTTTACAGTCCAGTCCTTACCCCCATCCTGGTCTGACTTCCCATAGCTCCTTATCCCATTCTTCCTCTCCCCCATCACCATGAGAATATCCCATTTGCCCACCCCTGACAAGCATCAAGCCTCCCCATTCCCTGGGCCTCAAGTCTCTAGACGGTTAGTCATATCTCCTCTCACTGAAGTCAGGCCAGGCAGTCCTCTGCTATATATGTGTTAGAAGAATTGGACCAGCTAGTGTATGCTGTCTTGTTGGTGACTCTGTCTGAGAAATCTCAGGGGCCCAGGTTAGTTGAGACTGCTGGTTTTCCCTCATTCTCAGCTTCTTCCAGTCTTTCCTTAATTCAACCACAGGGGTCCTCAACTTCAATCTATTGGTTGGGTGTAAGTGTGTCTCTCTGTCTCACTCAGCTGCTTGCTGTGCCTCTCATAAGACAACCATGCTAGGCTCCTGTCTGTAAAAACATCATCATATCAGTAATGGTATCAGGCCTTGAGATGGATATCAAGTTGGGCTGGTCACCTTTCCATCAGTCTCACCTCTATTTTTGTCATTGCAGTTCTATTAGACAGAAAAAATTCTGGGTCAAAGTTTTTTGACTGTGGAATGGCAACCCCATCCCTCCACATGATTCCCTGTCTTTATACTGGAGGTGGACTTTACAAGTACCCTCTCCCCACTGCTGGACATTTCATCTAAGGTCCATCCCTTTGAATCCTGTTAGTATCTCATTGCCCAAGTATAAGGTACATTCTAGAGGGTCCACCCACCTTCCATCACCTGAGGTTGCATATTCTATTCATTCTGCTGGCCCTAAGGACTTCTCTCCTGCTGCCAACCCCTAATACCTAATCATGTTCCCCTTTTCCCCTGACCCCATCTCCACTCTGGACACTCCCTCCCTCTGCTTCTCATTATTTCCTTCTTCTCCCTCCCAAGTAGGATTGAAGCATCCTCCCTTGGACCCTTTGGCTTGTTCTCCTTCTTGAGTCCTGTGGGTTGTATCCTAGTTATTCTGTATTTTTTTTTTTTTGGCTAATATTCACTTATCAATGAGTACATACTATCCGTGTCAATTTGGGCCTGAGTTACCTCATTGAGGATGATGGGGTGTTTTGTTTTGTTTTGTTTTGTTTTGTTTTGTTTTGTTTTGTTTTTGTTCCATCCATTTGTCTGCAAAACTCAGGATGTCCTCACTCTTAATAGCTGAGTAGTATTCCATTGTGTAAATGCACCTCATTCCCTGTATTCATTCTTTCATTCTGGGGGTCATCTGGGTTTTGTCCAGCTTCTAGGTATCACAAATGAGGCCTTCCTGAACATAGTGGAACATGTGTCCTCACATTATGGTGGTTCATCATTTAGGTATATGCCTGTGTGATAGAGATGGGTCTTCAGGTAGATCTATTTCCAGTTTTCTGAGGAACCTCCAAGTTGATTTCCACTTTGCTTGTACCAGTTTACAATTTCACCACCAGTAATGGAGGAGTGATCCTCTTTCTCCACATCCTTGCCAACATGTGCTGTCACCTGAGTTTTTGATCCTAGCCCTTCTGATTTCTGTAAGGTGGAATCTCAGGGTTGTTTTGATTTGAATTTCCCTGATAATGAAGGATCATGGACATTTCTTTTTAAGTGCTTCTTGGCCATTTGAGATTCCTCTATTGTGAATTGTCTGTTTAACTCTATACCCCATTTTTATTAGGTTGTTTTGTTTTGTTTTATTTTGATTTGTTTTGTTTTGTTTTGGATGTTAGCTTCTTGAGTTCTATATATATTTTGGATACAAGCCCTCTATAAGATATGACATTAGTGAAAATATTTTTCCTAATCCATAGGTTGCCAATCTGTCCTATTGACTATGGACTTTGCCTTACAGAAGCTTCTCAGTTTCATGAGGTCCCAATTCTGAATTATTGATCTTAGAGCCTGAGCCATTGAAGTATTGAAGTTCTAGCTAGAGCAATAAGACAATAAAAGGAGATCACAGGGAAACAAATAGGCAAAGAAAAAGTCAAGGTATGGCTATTTGCAGATGATATGACAGTATGTATATGAAATCTCAAAAATTTTACCAGAGAAATTCTACAACTGATTAACAACTTCATCAAAGTGGCTGGATATAAAATTAATTCAAACAAATCAGTAGCCTTCCTTTACACAAGTCGTAAATAGACTGAGAAACAAAATAGGAAAACAACACCCTTCACAATAGTCCCAAATACTGTAAAAAAATCTTGGGGTCCCTATAACCAAATAAGTAAAAGATCTAAATGAAAAGAACTTTAAGTCTCTCAAGAAAAAAAAAATCAAGGAAGACCTCAGAATATAGGGAGAATTTCCATCCTCATAAGTTGGTAGGATTAACAGTAAAAATTGCCATCCTACCAAAAGCAATCTACATATTCAGTGCAATCCCCATCAAAATTCCAACACAATTCTTCACAGACCTAGAAAGAGCAATTCTCAATTTCATATGGCAAAAAAACCCACCTAGGACAACAAAAACAATTCTTAACAATAAAAGATCTTCTGGGGGAAATCACCATCCCTGACCTCAAGATGTAGTACAGAGCAATAGTGGTAAAAACTGAATGGTATTGGAACATAGACATTCAGGTGGATAAATGAAATAGAATTGAAGACCCAGAAATAAAACCACACACTTATGGACACTTGATATTTGACAAAGTAACCAAAAATGTACAATGGAAAAAAGAAAGCATCTTCATTAAACAGTGCTTGTTTAATTTGCAGTTGATGTGTAGAAAGCTGAAAATAGATCCATATTTGTTATCTTGCAGAAAGCAGAAATCCAAGTGAATTAAGAACCTCAATATAAATCAGACTCACTGAATAAGAGAAAGTGAGAGTTTCAAACTCATTGTCACAAATTTTACTAATTATTTTTCTAAGTGCATATATAAATATAAGTGTTTCTAATTACATAGCACAGCTTGCTCACTTTGTATGTTAGTTTCATGCATGTTTTCAAAGATGATTATTTGGAATTGTACAACCAATTAGTAAGATTTTTCTTGGAGAAGACTTTTCCCTTCATTCTCAATATTCTTAAATTGCCTATAGTGCCTTATAGAAGGTTGAGATTTCTGTGGTAACAATCTCTCTGTTATGTTTCTTGTCTATACCTATTGCCCTTGTTCAGATCATAGACAACATTGATTTATTTGTATCTTCTGAGACATAATTTGGGGTATAGAATGCATTCTGTTTCAGAGAAGATTCTATTTCTGTGTTTCCATGGAAAAAAATACCATCTAGCTATCTCTTAAGACCACCTATGTACACTGTAATGTAACTGTTTTCTTTTGATCTTTACACTGGAAGATCTATCAGCAGATGAGAGCAGCTATCTGAAATAACTGTTATTTATTACTTCAGGACTTCTCTGGAATTTTATGTTTATTATTCATAATTATGTGAAATTGGCAGCCCTGAGTCAATTTGTATCATATTGAATTTCAAACATATTTTCAAATACCAGAATCATTAGACTTACATGTTTTTAATTATCACTATCCTTGCCTGAAAGATGTGTTTCTTAGAAACAATACAATGTTAGTCCAGGTTTCTTCAATCTCTCTGTTATGTTTGTTGTGTTTGAGTCATTGACATTTAAGATTGTTTAAAAGTGTCCAGTAACTTTTTAAATCTTGACAGTTGTTTTTCTGGGTGGTTGAATTAGTGTTTATTCTTTGTTTAGTTTACTTTACAGGTTGTCTTGTTAAGTATGGTAATCACAATGGATTCCTTCATAGCTCTCAGTAATTCAGCAATTTGTTATGAAATGTAGTCTTTTCTGTGTTATTTTGATTGACATTGATTTTGTTCTTCTTCCGAAAATGATGTTGTTTTAAACAACTTTTCCATTGCTGGCTTAGTGGAGCTGAATTCCTGATTTAAGAAAAAATAATCTCATTTTTCCAGCAATTAAATATTAGAGATTTATTCATTTTATTTTATTTGTATGGGAGGTATGCCTATATGAACACCTGAACCCCATGTTTGTGTGGTGCTCTAGGAGGCCAGAAAGGAAGGGGCTTAGATCCCCTGAATTTGAAGTTACAGCCATGGTTTTAGTCCTGGGATTCAAACTGATTAAGCAGCCAGTCCTCTTAACAGTTGAGCCATCACCTTACTCCAATCTTCTTAGTTAAATGCCTTTTCAGTCCACTAATCATTTCTATAAGAAAATTTATAAACTCTTCTTGTAGCACTTAACTTTTTTTAAAAGTATATTTGGGTTTATGTTTTAGAAGTTAACAGGTTTTTTTTTGTGTGTGTGTGTGTGTGTGTGTGTGTGTGTGTGTGACGTCCTCCCAGCTTCTATTTTCATTTTTATTGTGTATTTGTGTTACACTTTATGTTCACTTAAACATCTTTTCTGCTGTGTGTGGAAGTAACAGTTTCAGAAGATTTACCTTTATCTCACCGTGAATATACAATGGTTCCAAAAAAAAAAAAATATGTATCAAATTACTGGTCCTTCAAAAATTCATATTTTTTTCTTTAAAACATTCTGTTTCATGTTGTGGTCCTTGATCCACTTGGATTTGAGCTTTCTTTGAGGTAAAAATTATAGATCTATTTTCATTTTTCTACACATCAACTGCCAGTTAGAGAAGCACCATTTATAAAAGATGCTTTCTTTTTTCCACTGTATACATTTAGCTTCTTTGTCAAAGAGAAAGTCTCCATAATTGTTTGGTTTTATTTCTAGATCTTCAATTTTATTCCATTGATCAACCAGTCTGTTTATGTATTGATATCATGTATATTTAACTGCTATTGCTCTGTAGTACAGCAGAAGGCCAGAGATGGTTATTGCCCTAGAAGATCTTTTATTGTTAAGAATTGTTTTCACTATCTGGGTTTTTTGTTGTTGCTGTTTTTCCAGATGAAATTGATAATTGCTCTTTCCAGGTCTTTGAAGAATTGTGTTGGAATTATGGTGGGGATTGCATGGAATCTGCAGATTGCTTTTGGTATAATTGACATTTTTACTATGTTAATTCTACCAATCCATGAGCATGGGAGACCTCTCAATTTTCTGAGGTTTTCTTCAATTTCTTTCTTGAGAGACTTGAAGTTCTTGTCATACAAAATTTTCACTTATTTGGTTAGAGTTACTCTAAGATTTTTTTATATTATCTGTGACGACTGTGAAGGGTGCTGTTTCCTTAATTTCATTCTCAGCCCATTTATACACTGAACCTAAGAAAAGAGAAAGTGATAAAGAGCCTCGAACTCCTTGGCACAGGGGGAAATTTCCTAAACAGAACTCCAATGGCTCCCTTCTAAGATAAAGAATTGATAAGTGGGACTTCCTGAAACTGAGAAGCTTCAGTATGGCAAATGACATAATCAATAGGACATATCAGCAAACTACAGGTTGGGAAAAAAATCTTAAGCCCACACCTAATAGAGAGCTAATAATCAAAATATATAAAGAACTCAAGAAGCTAAAACCCAAAACAAAACAAAAACAACCAACCCAATCCAAAAATGGGGTATTGAACTAAACAGAGAATTCATAACACAAGAATCTGCAATGACCAAGAACCACTTAAAGAAATGTTCAACAGGATTTTGAGACTTCTGGTGAGTGGAACACAGCTTCTGCTCCAGTCCAATCACACGGGACCTGAGACTGCTTTGGTTGGGGAGGCAGAAATCTGGCCTGAGTAGGGCCACAAGCCTCTTCCGGTCAGAACAGCATCAGGGTCGGCTGACACCTGCCAGCTACCCACGACACCCGCCACATGATCTTAAGACTTCTGGTGAGTGGAACACAGCTTCTGCTCCAATCCAATTGCGCGCGGGACCTGAGACTGCATTAGTTAGAGAAGCAGAAAACCGGCCTGAGTAGGGCCACAGGCCTCTTCCGGCCGGACCAGCACCGGGGTAACTAGAGCGCAGGGTCGGCTGACACCTGCCAGCTACCCACGACACCCGCCACAGGATTTTGAGACTTCGGGTGAGTGGAACACAGAGTCTGCTCCAATCTTTAAACAGTGACAACGATAACAACTAACCCCAGAGATTACCAGATGGAGAAAGGTAAACGTAATAATCTTACTAACAGAAACCAAGGCCACTCACCATCATCAGAAACCAGTACTCCCACTTCGAAGAGTCCAGGGCACCCCAACACACCGGAAAAGCTAGACATGGATCTAAAAGCATATCTCATGATGATGGTAGAGGACATCAAGAAAGACTTTAATAACTCACTTAAAAAATTACAGGAGAACATGGCTAAAGACTTACAAGTCCTTAAAGAAAAACAGGATAACACAATCAAACAGGTCGAAGTCCTTAAAAAAAAAAAAAAAACAGGATAACACAATCAAACAGGTAGAAGTCCTTAAAGAAAAACAGGAAAACACATCCAAACAGATGATGGAAATGAACAAAACCATACTAGACCTAAAAAGGGAAGTAGACACAATAAAGAAAACCCAAAGTGAGGCAACACTGGAGATAGAAACCCTAGGAAAGAAATCTGGAACCATAGATACGAGCATCAGCAACAGAATACAAGAGATGGAAGAGAGAATCTAGGTGCAGAAGATTCCATAGAGAACATCGGCACAACAATCAAGGAAAATGTAAAACGCAAAAAGATCCTAACTCAAAACATCCAAGAAATACAGGACACAATGAGAAGACCAAACCTACGGATAATAGGAGTGGATGAGAATGAAGATTTTAAACTCAAAGGACCAGCAAACATCTTCAACAAAACTAGAGAAGAAAACTTCCCAAACCTAAAGAAAGAGATGCCCATGAACATACAAGAAGCCTACAGAACTCCTAATAGACTGGACCAGAAAAGAAATACCTCCCGACACATAATAATCAGAACAACAAATGCACTAAATAAAGATGGAATACTAAAAGCAGTAAGAGAAAAAGGCCAAGTAACATATAAAGGCAAGCCGTTCAGAATTACACCAGATTTTTCAGCAGAGACTATGAAAGCCAGAAGATCCTGGACAGATGTTATACAGACACTAAAAGAACACAAATTCCAGCCCAGGCTGCTATACCCAGCCAAACTCTCAATTAACATAGAAGGAGAAACCAAAGTATTCCACGACAAAACCAAATTCACACATTATCTCTCCACGAATCCAGCCCTTCAAAGGATAATAACAGGAAAAAACCAATACAAGGACAGCAACCACGCCCTAGAAACAACAAGAAGGTAATCCCTCAACAAACCTAAAAGAAGACAGCCACAAGAACAGAATGCCAACTTTAACAACAAAAATAACAGGAAACAACAATTACTTTTCCTTAATATCTCTTAATATCAATGGACTCAACTCCCCGATAAAAAGACATAGACTAACAAACTGGCTACATAAACAAGACCCAACATTTTGCTGCTTACAGGAAACTCATCTCAGAGAAAAAGATAGACACTACCTCAGAATGAAAGGCTGGAAAACAATTTTCCAAGCAAATGGTATGAAGAAACAAGCTGGAGTAGCCATTCTAATATCTGATAAGATTGACTTCCAACTCAAAGTCATCAAAAAAGACAGGGAGGGGCACTTCATACTCATCAAAGGTAAAATCCTCCAAGAGGAACTATCAATCCTGAATATCTATGCTCCAAATACAAAGGCAGCCACATTCATTAAAGAAACTTTAGTAAATCTCAAAGCACACATTGCACCTCATACAATAATAGTGGGAGACTTCAACACACCACTTTCACCAATGGACAGATCATGGAAACAGAAACTAAACAGGAACACGGTGAAATTAACAGAAGTTATGAATCAAATGGATCTGGCAGATATCTACAGAACATTCTATCCTAAAACAAAAGGATATACCTTCTTCTCAGCACCTCACGGGACCTTCTCAAAAATTGACCACATAATTGGTCACAAAACAGGCCTCAACAGATACAATAATATTGAAATTGTCCCATGCATCCTATCAGATCACAATGGACTAAGGCTGATCTTCAATAACAAAATAAATAATAGAAAGCCAACCTTCACGTGGAAACTGAACAACACTCTTCTCAATGATACCTTGGTCACGGAAGGAATAAAGAAAGAAATTAAGGAGTTTTTAGAGTTCAATGAAAATGAAGCCACAACATACCCAAACTTATGGGACGCAATGAAAGCATTTCTAAGAGGAAAACTCATAGCTCTGAGTGCCTCCAAAAAGAAACTAGAGAGAGCACACATTAGCAACTTGACAACACACCTAAAAGCACTAGAACAAAAGGAAGCAAACTCACCCAAGAGGAGTAGATGGCAGGAAATAATCAAACTCAGGGGCGAAATCAACCAAGTGGAAATAAGAAGAACTATTCAAAGAATCAACCAATCAAGGAGTTGGTTCTTTGAGAAAATCAACAAGATACATAAACCCTTAGCCAGACTCACTAGAGGGCACAGGGAAAGCATCCTAATTAACAAAATCAGAAATGAAAAAGGAGACATAACAACAGATCCTGAAGACATCCAAAACACCATCAGATCCTTCTACCAAAGGCTATACTCAACAAAACTGGAGAACCTGGATGAAATGGAGAAGTTCCTAGACAGATACCAGGTACCAAAGTTGAATCAAGATCAGGTTAATGATCTAAACAGCCCTATATCCCCCCAAAGAAATAGAAGCAGTCATTAATAGTCTCCCAACCAAAAAAAGCCCAGGACTAGACGGGTTTAGTGCAGAGTTCTATCAGACCTTCAAAGAAGATCTAATCCCAGTTCTTCACAAACTATTCCACAAAATAGAAACATAAGGTACTCTACCCAACTCATTCTATGAAGCCACAATTACTCTAATACCTAAACCACAAAAAGACCCAACAAAGATAGAAAACTTCAGACCAATATCCCTTATGAATATTGATGCAAAAATCCTCAATAAATTTCTTGCTAACCGAATCCAAGAACACATCAAAACAATCATCCATCCTGACCAAGTAGGTTTCATCCCAGGGATGCAGGGATGGTTCAATATACGGAAATCTATCAATGTAATCCAGTATATAAACAAACTCAAAGACAAAAACCACATGGTCATCTCGTTAGATGCGGAAAAAGCATTTGACAAGATCCAACACCCATTCATGATAAAAGTCTTGGAAAGATCAGGAATTCAAGGCCCATACCTAAACATGATAAAAGCAATCTACAGCAAACCAGTAGCCAACATCAAAGTAAATGGTCAGAAGCTTGAAGCAATCCCTCTAAATTCAGGGACTAGACAAGGCTGTCCACTTTCTCCATACCTATTCAACATTGTACTTGAAGTCCTACCCAGAGCAATTCGACAACAAAAGGAGATCAAAGGCATACAAATTGGAAAAGATGAAGTCAAAATATCACTTTTTGCAGATGATATGATAGTATATATAAGTGACCCTAAAAATGCCACCAGAGAACTCCTAAACCTGATAAACAGCTTCGGTGAAGTAGCTGGATATAAAATTAACTCAAACAAATCAATGGCCTTTCTCTACACAAAGAATAAACAGGCTGAGAAAGAAATTAGGGAAACAACACCCTTCTCAATAGTCACAAATAATATAAAATATCTTGGCGTGACTCTAACTAAGGAAGTGAAAGATCTGTATAATAAAAACTTCAAGTCTCTGAAGAAAGAAATTATAGAAGATCTCAGAAGATGGAAAGATCTCCCATGCTCATGGATTGGCAGGATCAACATTGTAAAAATGGCTATCTTGCCAAAAGCAATCTACAGATTCAATGCAATCCCCATCAAAATTCCAAATCAATTCTTCAACGAATTAGAAAGTGCAATCTGCAAATTCATCTGGAATAACAAAAAACCTAGGATAGCAAAAACTCTTCTCAAGGATAAAAGAACCTCTGGTGGAATCACCATGCCGGACCTAAAGCTTTACTACAGAGCAATTATGATAAAAACTGCGTGGTACTGGTATAGTGACAGACAAATAGACCACTGGAATAGAATTGAAGACCCAGAAATGAACCCACACACCTACAGTCACTTGATCTTCGACAAGGGAGCTAAAAACATCCAGTGGAAGAAAGACAGCATTCTCAACAAATAGTGCTGGTACAACTGGTTGTTAACATGTAGAAGAATGCCAATCGATCCATTCCTATCTCCTTGTACTAAGGTCAAGTCTAAGTGGATCAAGGAATTTCACATAAAACCAGAGACACTGAAACTTATAGAGGAGAAAGTGGGGAAAAGCCTTGAAGATATGGGCACAGGGGAAAAATTCTTGAATAGAAGAGCAATGGCTTGTGCTGTAAGATCGAGAATTGACAAGTGGGACCTCATGAAACTGCAAAGCTTCTGCAAGGCAAAAGACACCATCAATAAGACAAAAAAACCACCAACAGATTGGGAAAGGATCTTTACCTATCCTGAATCAGATAAGGGACTAATATCCAATATATATAAAGAACTCAAGAAGGTGGACTCCAGAAAGTCAAATAACCCCATTAAAAAATGGGGCTCAGAACTGAACAAAGAATTCTCACCTGAAGAATACCGAATGGCAGAGAAGCACCTGAAAAAATGTTCAACATCCTTAATCATCAGGGAAATGCAAATCAAAACAACCCTGAGAATCCACCTCACACCAGTCAGAATGGCTAAGATCAAAAATTCAGGTGACAGCAGATGCTGGCGATGATATGGAGAAAGAGGAACACTCCTCCATTGTTGGTGGGATTGCAAGCTTGTACAACCACTCTGAAAATCAGTCTGGTGGTTCCTCAGAAAATTGGACATAGTACTACCAGAGGATCCAGCAATACCTCTCCTGGGCATATATCCAGAAAATGTCCCAACCAGTAAGAAGGACACATGCTCCACTATGTTCATAGCAGCCCTATTTATAATAGCCAGAAGCTGGAAAGAACCCAGATGTCCCTCAACAGAGGAATGGATACAGAAATTATGGTACATTTACACAATGGAGTACTACTCAGCTATTAAAAAGAATGAATTTATGAAATTCCTAGCCAAATGGATGGACCTGGAGGGCATCATCTTGAGTGAGATAACACAATCACAAAGGAACTCACACAATATGTATTCACTGATAAGTGGATATTAGCCCAGAACTTAGGATACCCAAGATATAAGATACAATTTGCTAAACGCATGAAACTCAAGAAGAATGAAGACCAAAATGTGGACACTGTGCCCCTTCTTAGAATTGGGAACAAAACACCCATGGAAGGAGTTACAGAGACAAAGTTTGGAGCTGTGATGAAAGGATGGACCATCTAGAGACTGCCGTATCCAGGGATCCATCCCATAATTAGCTTCTAAACGCGGACACCATTGCATACACTAGCAAGATTTTGCTGAAAGGACCCAAATATAGCTGTCTCTTGTGAGACTATGCAGGGGCCTAGCAAACACAGGAGTGGATGCTCACAGTCAGCTATTGGATGTATCACAGGGCTCCCAATGGAGAAGCTAGGAAAAGTACCCAAGGAGCTAAGAGGATCTGCAACCCTATAGTTGGTACAACATGATGAACTAACCAGTACCCCGGAGCTCTTGTCTCTAGCTGCATATGTATCGAAAGATGGCCTAGTCGGCCATCACTGGAAAGAGAGGCCCATTGGACTTGCAAACTTTATATGCCCCAATATAGGGGAATGCCAGGGCCAAAAGAATGGGAATGGGTGGGTAGGGAAGTGGGGGGCGCTATGGGGGACTTTTGGGATAGCATTGGAAATGTAATTGAGGAAAATATGTAATAAAAAATATTAAAAATTAAAAAAAAAGAAATGTTCAAATTCTTTAGTCATCAGTGAAATGTAAATCAAAATGATGCTGAGATTTCACTTTATACCAATCAGAAGGGATAAGGTCAGAAATTCAGGTGACAGCACATATTGGCAACAATGTGGAGAAAGAGGAATAGTGTTTTATTGCTAGTGGGATTGCAAACTGGTATAACCAATGTGGAAATCAATCTAGAGGTTCTTCAGAAAATTGGAAATAAATATATTTGAAGACACAGCTATACCACTGTTAGGCATATACCCAAAAGAAGCCCTAGTTGGCCATTTGTACTAGTTCCACTAAGTTCATAGAGGCCTTATTTGTAATACCCAAAAGCTGATAACAACCCAGATGTCCCACAAGGAAAGAATGGATACAGAAAATGAGGTTCATTTACCCAATGGAATACTATTCAGCTATTAAGAATGAAGGCATTGCAAGCTTTGCTGGCAAATGGATAGAAATGGAAAATATCATTCTGAGTGATCTATCTCAGATCCAAAATGACATGCATAGTATGTACTCACTGATAAGTGGGTATTAGTCAAATAAAATACAGAATACCCATGATTCAAGCCATAGAACTCAAGAAAAATAACAAAATGAAGGGCCCATGTGAGAATGCTTCAGTCCCACTTGGGACGGAAATGAAAACAATCACAAGGGAGCAGAGGATGGAGACCTGGGTGGGAGAGGAGACAGGGAGGGTGAAAAGGGGAACATGGTCAGGTATTGTAGGAAGGGAAGACAAGATTGGAGCTCAGAGGTCTAGTATAAAGAATGTAAACAGGGAACCTTAGGATGTAGGAGGTGTGGGAACTTCTAGAATGTATGAGAGACCTGGGAGGTGAGAGATTCTCAGATTGCAGGGCAAGGGACCCTAGAGGAAATGCCCAACAATGGGGAGAGAGAAATTGTAGAATCCACCTCCAGGAGAAATACAGGACATCAATTGGAAGGATAAGGCTGCAACCCCACAGTCAAAAACTTCGACCCAGAATTGTTCCTGTCTAAAAGAAATTCAGGGACAAAAATAGAGAAGATACTGAGGGAAAGGACGTCAAGGGACTGGTCCAAATTGGGATCCAACTTAAAGGTTCCAAGACTTGATACTATTACTGATGCTATGGTATGCTTACACACAGGAGCTTAGCATGACTGACCTCTGAGAGACCCAACAAGCTGATGAAAGAGTCAAATGCAGATGATTTATCTACTGAAGTCAGGTACTCCTGTGGTTGAATTAGGGAAAGGCTGGAAGAAGCAGAGGAGTAGGGTGACCCCATATGAAGACCATCATTCTCAACTAATCTGGACCCCTGAGTTCTCTCAGACACTGAGCCAACACCAGGGAGCATACACTAGCTGATATGAGCCCTTGTACATACACAGTAGAGGACTGCCTAGTCTGGCATCAGTGAGAGAAGATATATGGGGTTGTGGCTGAGGTAACTTCAACAGGAGCCAGGAGTCCAGGAAACATGAGGGAACACCTTCCTTCCAATGTAGGTGGGAAGTAACACCACCAGGGTTCTACCTCAGCTCAACTGGAGACCAGACTGTCTGTGCATAGTCCATTGCCCCACAAAGATTTAAATAACTCTTGAGAGATTTTGGGGCCACAGGGCATGGGGATGTTTGGTGGGGTGTGTGTGAGGGGACATCCTCATAGAAACAGGGGTGGAAGAATGGGATGAGGAACTTTGAGAGGGGAGATAATGACTGAACTATAAAATTTATTTAATTATAATTAATAATAATAATAATAACTATTATTATTATTATTATATTTTTTATTATCTTTCAATTTCTATGCATTATCTTCTTTTTTAAACACCTAGAGATGGTTTATTCTCAATTATCCAAATCTGATTAACACTTTCTCCCCTAACTAAAGGATTTAATCATAAAAACTAAGGAATTGGTTAGCTCTTTGCATGGTTATATGGTTCTAGAAATTGGCTACAAGTGTGAAAAGAAGCATAAAGTATGAGATTGGTTGTTCTGATTGTCTATTTGAACTTGTGTTTCTTGTGATATATAATTCCAAGTCCAGGAGCTCCATTTCTTTCCTCCTAGTAAGCAGAGTCCAGAGAGTTCAGTTAGTGCCTGGCCAAATTCAAGGTGTATATGTTAGGGGAAATTTGCTAAGAGAAGACAAAGAGGTGGTGGCAGAGTGTGATAACATTTTTGGCATAACCAATTACTTTTAGGCACTTTGATACACACAGGAAAATTATATGTGCATGAATTTTCTCAATAACCATCTATATACAAAAGGATGCAACAAGTCTGAAACCTCATACAATTACATTCTTTTTACAGGTAAAATTTCAGCAAAATCGGTGAGAAATTAGTAAAGTGGTTGTATAGTAATGTGAATGAAGAGACATGAAACAAAGAAACTGGGGTTTGGAAGAAAACAAATCACAAATATTAATGTATTTACATAAGACTATGCAAGCAATATAGACAGTATTCCACCAGATATTTGTGGAATGCATTGCATCTTTAGTATAATTCAGTTGGCAGAGTGAGACACCATGAGTAATGAGTCTACTATTAGCATTATTGGATATTATAAATAATAGTAAGCATTATATATTTATATTATTAATATCAAACATCAACAACTTTGATGTTTTTAATAATATTAAAAATAAATATTGGCCTGCTTGACATTATCAATAATATCAAAATATATTTGTTGTAAATTTTATGAAATCTGAAGTTAGCAGAAGTAACATATATCTGACATATTTTAACTATTGTTGATTTTATACTGTGCTATACTATCTGTATACTACATAATATTTTTGAATGTTTATTCACCATTTACTTTACTTACATGAAGATTGCCATCTTGCCATACAAAAACTAAATCATGGGGTCTGCCATCTGCACCCCTGAGGTGAGGCTAATTCATAGCCTGCTGTGCAAGGCTCCTGACAGAAGCACCCTCTTCTCCCAGAAATGCTTTTACTCCCAGGCTCTGAGGTGAGAAAGCTACTTTCTCTCCAATAACTGCATGGAGCAAGGCCAGCCAGGAGCACACAGGGCACAAGATCAGTGGAGAAGCTAGGAAAGGATCCTTCTGGTCACCATCTGCACACAGAGATTGGACTGTTCCAGAGCCCTCTGTACACAAGTTCTGGCAGGAGAGAGCTGGTCTCTGAGGAGTGTTGACACAGGCTTACAGACCCACAGAAGGAACAAGCTCCATCTAGAGACATCAAGAATATCTAACATCAGAGATAACAAGATGGCAAAAGGCAAATGCAAGAATGTTACCAACAGAAACCAAGACTACTTGGCAACATTAGAACTAAGTTTTCCCACCACAGAGAGTCCTAGATTCCCTAACAGACTGGAAAAGCAAGATGGGGATTTAAAATCATATCTCATGATGCTGATACAGGATTTTAAGGACATAAATCACTCCCTTAAAGAAATAGAGGAGAACACAAGGAAACATATAGAAGCCCTTAAAGAGGAAACACAAAAATCCCTTAAAGAAATACAGGAAAACACAATTAAACAGGTGAATGAATTGAACAAAACTATCCAGGATCTAAAAATGGAAGTAAAAACAATAAAGAAATTACAATAGGTAAAGATCCTTTCCCAATCTGTTAGTGGTCTTTTTGTCTTGTTGATGGTGTCTTTTGCCTTGCAGAAGCTTTGCAGTTTCATGAGGTCCCATTTGTCAATTCTCGATCTTACAGCAAAAGCCATTGCTGTTCTATTCAGGAATTTTTCCCAGTTGCCCATATCTTCAAGGCTTTTACCCACTTTCTCCTCTATAAGTTTCAGTGTCTCTGGTTTTATGTGAAGTTCCTTGATCCACTTAGATTTGAACTTAGTACAAGGAGATAGGAATGGATCAATTCACATTCTTCTACATGATAACAACCAGTTGTGCCAGCACCATTTGTTGAAAATGCTGTCTTTCTTCTACTGGATGGTTTTAGCTCCCTTGTCAAAGATCAAGTGACTATAGGTGTGTGGGTTCATTTCTGGGTCTTCAATTCTATTCCATTGGTCTACTTGTCTGTCAGTATACCAGTACCATGCAGTTTTTATCAATATTGCTCTGTAGTAAAGCTTTAGGTCAGGCATGGTGATTCCACTAGAGGTTCTTTTATCCTTGAGAAGAGTTTGTGCTATCCTAGGATTTTTGTTATTCCAGATGAATTTGCAGATTGCTCTTTCAAACAACACCCTTCTCAATAGTCACAAATAATATAAAATATCTTGGCATGACTCTAACTAAGGAAGTGAAAGATCTGTATAATAAAAACTTCGAGTCTCTGAAGAAAAATTAAAGAACATCTCAGAAGATGGAAAGATCTCCTATGCTCATGGATTGGCAGGATCAACATTGTAAAAATGGCTAGATTTCCAAAAGCAATCTACAGATTCAATGCAATCCCCATCAAAATTCCAACTCAATTCTTCAACGAATTAGAAAGAGCAATCTGCAAATTCATCTGTCTCATTTTAAATCTTGCTGATTTAGATTGTGTTATGCTATCTCTAGTACATATGTTATTGAAATCTCATTCATCATTCATCTTACTTGAGTACAGATTACAGTCTAATGTTATTGGAATGAAATCAGTGTGGAGGCACTAGAATGTACAGTTCCCTCCACAATACATATTACTGGTAATTTTCTGGATGAGAAGTAAGTTATGATAGAGAAATAGAGGAGTGGGATGTCTGTCACTTTAAGGATAATCAGTTAACCAATATATAAGGAGACTTGAACCATGCTTTCATGAAATTAGGGGCAGTGCTATTAAAAATTTCAGGGGCACTTTTGAGGCACAATGAATAATACCTGCTGGCACTTAACACAGATATGCTTTCATTGTGATCACAAAGTTGCTGTGATTGGTGTACCTAGAAAAAAGTGGGCAGTGATAAATATTTGGAGGCATCCATCTCTTTTATTACTAGCGCTTACTAATAAAAAAAATACTACTATGTCTAACACTATGTCTATAAGGGACATTCCTTCAATATTGAAATTCAGAGTCAAGCATGTGTTTACATTGATATTTTTTATAGAGACTATATGTAAAATAAGTTATAATGGCATTGATTGTAGAGTCAATAAAAGTGTTGAATGTTGTCCCAATGTCCAGATAGAGAGGTGGTATTGTATATCAGGGAACAGACTGTTTAGTTATTAAGAAGTGGTCTGAAGCTCAATATATTTTGAATGGCACAGGAGAAATGCTATTGAAGAAGATGAGAGGCAAACAAAAGCAGAACAGACATTTTCACATTAAGAACAAAAGTAATGAGAGTATATATTGAGACATTGTAAAATGGTACAATGACGTCTACATGACTGCCTTATTTTTTCTAATCAGCTCTATAATGTTTTTCCACAATTAATGAAATATATACTTGGATAACTTCAAACAGTTTTTGGAAACGAGGAAAACTGAAATTGCTTGTCTCTTGTATGATTGATAAACATGTGAGAGCCTGGAAACCTGATTAGCCAAGAGACTTCATTGATGTTTTCTTCAAGGAAATGATGAAGGTTAGAAAGACCCCTGTATCTTTTCTTAGAGACTGTATTTGTTTAATAGTTTGAATTTATCCTGCTCTACACTTTAACATGGCACAGATTTATTCTCTTGCAGTTTTGATGATCATTAATTTCTGTTGGTCACACATATTCTTTTAAATATGGGAAATCTATTACCCAGTCTCTCCACACAACTAGAGAGCACAGATCTTATGCTGTCATTCCTTGCTCTATCTTAGATTCCTACACTGTAGCATCTCTCTCTTATTTTTTGCTCCATTTGTTTTTGATTCTCAAGCCCTTTCTTGTATAGATAATGCAGAAAAATAAATTGCTGGCAAATTAATCAAATCTACAAAGTAGTTTAGCTCATCAAGTAACATATAAAAGTTACAAAAATGAAGAGATATACATCTTTGTAGATCATTTTTCACATATCCCAAATAAGTGAAAACTAGTAGTGATATTATCAGTGTGTCATTAGAAACACAGGGTTCTGATTGCAGATACAGATACAGGAAGAGCTGTCCTTTGGACTAAGTGACCCATTACAGCCTTTCGAGCTGGAATCAGTGAGTACTATAGAGATATGAACAAACCTAAACTAATGTGTCACAGCTGATGCTCAGTGTCCAGCATATGTTCTCATACTGAAGATTGTGTTTCCTAACACAGCCTCCAGAATGTGACTAAATGCTGCACATAAGCCATACTGCAATGGTTCACAAGGTCAACAAGTTTGCTTGTTTATCTGTGGCAGTATCACGTCTCATGACACCGAGGCTCAGGAAGAGATAAGCCTGAAGTTGTACTCTTACTAATCTGGATTGAGAGCTAGTGTTTCTCAGTGCTGGGTTGCCCTAGGTATATCTGGTCAGACTGGTTCTAATCTCTCTGTCTTTTCACCTGGCCTTGTTTCTCCCTTTGTTCACTGTTCACACTCCCTTTAATAGGAAAACTGATAGAACACAGAGATTTTGATCCAATCTTTCAATTTATGAAAAAGTGAATGTTTATAATTTTAGTACAAAATTTTAGCTACATAGTTCACTTATTTTAACTATTGTTTTATTTTATTATATTTTGACTTTTTATTGAAAATAGATTCTTCTCTCATATAATACACACTGAGCTAAGTTTCCCCTCCCCTTCCTACTCCCAGTTCTTCTCAAACTCACTTCTCACCACAAATACTCCAAATCCTTTTCCTCTTCATAAAAGAATAGGCCTCCAAATGAAGGCAGCAAAATAGGACAATACAAGACAGAATACCACAAGGCAACCCAAGTAAGAAAAAGAGTCCCAAGATCAGGCAAAAGAATCAGAGTTATACCTATTCCCACTGGTAGGAGTCCCACAAAAACAATAAGGTAATGACCCTAACATGTTTGCAGAGAACTTGGTGTAGACCCCATGTTGGCCCTGTGTTTGCTTCTCTTTCCTCCCCAACTTTCATGGGATTCCTGGATCTGTAAAGGGAAGAGATCAGATTTAGACCTTTAATTTCAAAGCTCTCTCTCCTCTCCTCTCCTCTTCTCTCTCTTCTCTTCTCTTCTCTTCTCTTCTCTTCTCTTCTCTTCTCTTCTCTTCTCTTCTCTTCTCTTCTCTTCTCTTCTCTTCTCTTCTTTCTCTCTCTCTCTCTCTCTCTCTCTCTCTCTCTCTCTCTCTCTCTCTCTATCTCTATCTCTATCTCTATCTCTATCTGTGTGTGTGTGTGTGTCCACTCCCATATGCTGTCAGAGAAACCTCCTGATATCAAGAGGACAAGGCACTGATGGATGAATATAGCAGAATATCATTATTGGTCCTGTTTGGTTCATCACTTAGTCTCTTAGTCTCTTTTAGTTTATAAGTGAGATCCAGTCTCCAATGTGTGTAGTCTAGAATTATGTCGACTTTTACGTTCTAAATAAAAGCTTTGTGTAATATTTCCTCAGAATTCTTAGAGGAACACAGGCAAATCACTGTCCATGGATTCCATAGGATGATGCTCCTCTAGGTTCTTTGATGCCTGTGTACCTGCCTTCTCTTCATAGTACAAAATCCTCTTCCCATAGGGACTTCATGTCTCATTCCTTTAAACTGTTCTTTTATCTTTGTGTTATCTGTAAAATAAAAGGAGCAATGTAGAGAGATTCACTGAGAATTAAATATTCTCTCTTAATTACAGACTCCATTAGCAGGTAAAGTATGTTAGAAAACCATCACAGCATTGTAATTATTAGTAATTATTGAGAAAATGAATGAAACATCTATTTATATTCAATAGGTAAACCACAAATAAGAAAGGGGTTCTTATTTTAGATGATATGCCCACAAAAGGGATAGAACACAGCCCATATTTTTACTTTAGTTCAGCGCTCTCTGGACTAAAAGCAAACTGTAAGTGGTCTCCTAGTTTAAGATTTACTTAGTTCATATCTTATGTATCTTCTAGAATATTGATGAATATCAGTCATGTCATCAAATAACAAGAATCTGTGGTTTCTGACAGCTTTCCAGAAAGTTGCAGTGGCTTGGTTCTTCTGGGTTAGTCTTACTGCTGACTGCTGGCCTATAATGATCTCAGTGGAAGGAAAGAGTTCTCATATCACCTCTCACCCTCTAGTAAGCCAGCTTCCCATTCCTGTGGTAGTCGTCATACCCTGAGAAGAAGGAAAGAAGTACACATGTCTGATGAATCCCAGTTTTAAAACTTCCTATGTATTCTGGAGACAAGTCAAAAGGCCAGCCATCATTACAGGGGAGGGAAATTACTTCAGGATTTGTTTGGAATAGCATAGTAGTCACAGTGCACACAGTGTGAAATCTAGGATAGAGGACAATTGTCCATGTTTTATTGTCATCATCTCAATTTCTGATGGAGAAAATTAAAATGCATTTGCCTACGGATACACAATGAAAACCAGTTAAACTGAGCATGATGAACAAAATTGAGAAACCTGCTTGGTTAAGAGTGAATTTTTAAATCACTCTTTGATTTTTTGATCCTGCTTTCTGTTCTTGCTATTTCTAGATTTAAAGAAAACCTCCTTGGTAATATCAGATCTAAGTGACAAACATCTTCTCTAGGAAAAGTTAACTGGATGCAAAAAAAGTTTCTGTGCCTCATCACTTAAAATAAAAAGCTATATTTACATAAAAGTGTTCGTATCTAAACCTTCCTCTGAGTGAGTCAACAAACTTGACAGTTTCACCATAGGAAAACATGATAGATTCTCTATTGACAAATTGTGTCAGAGAGCATAAGAGTTGGGTTCATGAAGACTGACTAAAGCCAAGATCATAGGGGAGTAGATTTTGCCCTGTCAATCATTCCACTTTTCCCATCTTCCTCTGTCTTTGAAACCCTCAATTCATAGTAAATCAAGGGATGTCATGTCTCTCAAGCTCATTAAAAGTAACCACATCTGAGGTACAAGTCATATGTTCTATCCAGTGAGCCATTCCCACCTTTATTAACCTTGAAAACTGGAGTGGTTAAATTCATCCTAATAAACGTATAGAGTTACTGTCTCAAAAATGATTAAAAGGAAGACAGGAATAGATCAGTTACTATATAATTTCTAGAACATATAAATCCCTAGATTCAGTGCTTACTATGAAGACAGGAAGAGAGATACAGAGAGAGAGAGTTAGAGAGAGAGAGAGAGAGAGAGAGAGAGAGAGAGAGAGAGAGAGAGAGAATATGAGTAAGTGATGCTTAAGATCTAAAAATCGAGAAAATGATAGGAAAGGAAAAATAGAAATAAAGAAAAAGAAATTGTGTTTTCCTAGTATAAACTCTGATACCAACATATTGTCCTTTGACAATACCAACCAACATACATTGGTTGGTATTGTCAAAGGACAGACATGGTACAGTGTATGTTTAACTATTAGTAGAATCATTTACACAGTCACTCCAGAGATGAAATAACTTGAAATAAATGGTCTCTCATAAAAGCTCTACCACTAAACCAGTCTACTCATCTCAGTAAACTTCTATTCAGTTAGAACAGCTGATCTATATCCTTAAGCTTTGCTTTGTATTTTATACTATTGCCTTTTTTTCACATAAAATGTGTTATGTTGGAAGAATGGAAGATAATAACATGTTATTTAAGATAGCTGATATGTTAGTGCCACTGGTAATTTACAGTCTCATGATCACAATATCTTGATTTGAACCCCAGAATTCCTGCAAAAATCTGAACATGTTAGTATATGATTGTACTCATCCTGTTAGACAGCCAGAAACAGGAGGACCCTGGAGCTCACTGACCAGACAGCCTAGCCTGCTGTGCAGAGACCCCATCTCAATGTTAAATGCATGCATACATAAATAAAGTAGATGGTAGTCAGGGATCAATACCTGTAGTTGACCTTTGACTTCTGCACATATGTGCTCATTTGTGTACACACAATGAACTCACATGTGAACAAAAAATTCACACAAACAGGAGCTTAACAATGAGATAGGTATGTGAGTAATGCTACAGCGCTGTTGGGATTAGAGAATATGTTCAGTGAGAGAGAGAATAGTGGAGTGCTAGGGTTGTCTCAGATCACTGGAGAACACCCCCTCCAAGCCCAGATATTCAATATGTGGCCTGGCAAATAGATAGGTACAGAAAATTATATGGACAGAAATGATTGGTCTATATATACACTTGAATAAATACATTGTTTGTGTATGTGCATGTGTATGTGTATGTGTGTGTGTATGTGTATGTGTATGTTGTTTGGTGATCTATATCAATGATCTCCCAGTGTTGTAAGAATGCCTACTGCTGTGGTCTTGCCTTCTACACAACATTATGCAGTGGAAGAATCCAGGACATCTGTGAAATGACAATTTTCTGTGCTTCCAAAAAGAAAGCATGTGTCTGAGATGTATTGTATGTCTAAAGTCAGTTTGAATAAAGCTCTAATGGCCAAATTAGGAAGATGTTACATATAATGAGTTGGACAAAAAGATAAGCATCATCTCCTGCTCTAGGTTGGAAGGTAGATGTACCAGGCTTTTGATGCAACAAAGTTAGATGAGAAAGTAAGAGAGCTTGCCATGGAGAACAATTGGCCAGGTCTGAACTTTTCATTTTCTAAACTGCTCTTATACAAAAATTTGTCTTCAAGGTCCCAGTCAATGAGAAGCTGAGCCTGAAGTTCAGATTGGGCTCCCTACTTCCCCCAGTCAACCACCACATCTATGCTGTCCCTAGATACTGATTCTGGAGAAGCAAAGTGAAAAGAGAACAGGAAGATATGGTGTGTGCCCTGAAGCTTCTAGCTCTTTGTGAGGAGAAAGGGGTCACAGAATGAAGGTGATTTAGTAAACATTGAAGAAATTGGGCTAAGAAAATTGCAACAACTTCTAGAATGCTGGCCACTTAGTTTTGTGGTGTACATGGATGAGCCCAATGGCACACATTTTAATCTAAAACTTTCAAGGAAAATGGTTACTCTTCCTATAAAGAAAATGCATCAGTCCCAATTGGGACTGAGATGAAAGAAATCACAGTGGGGAGGGAGAGAGGGGCCTAGTGATACACTTAACCCTCAAGGGACTGGAGGCTCCAGGGAGTTTAGAGGTCAGGTGGGGTGCGGGTGGGGAGATCCCCATGGAGGCAGAGAGTCAAGGTATGGGATGTGGAACAGTTTAAGGGTGGATAGGGACAAGAGGGAATAAAATATAGAGTATATAAAACTAAATAAATAAATAAACTGACAAGAAAGAAAGAAAGAAAGAAAGAAAGAAAGAGAGAAAGAGAGAAAGAGAGAGAGAGAAAGAAGAAAGAAAGAAAGAAAGAAAGAAAGAAAGAAAGAAAGAAAGAAAGAAAGAAAGAAAGAAAGAAAGGAAGGAAGGAAGGAAGGAAGGAAGGAAGGAAGGAAGGAAGGAAGGAAGGAAGGAAGGAAGGAAGAAAGAAAGAAAGAAAGAAAGAAAGAAAGAAAGAAAGAAAGAAAGAAAGAAAGAAAGAAAGAAAGAAAGAAAAAGAAAGAGAAAGAAAGAAAGAAAGAAAGAAAGAAAGAAAGAAAGAAAGAAAGAAAGAAAGAAAGAAAGAAAGAAAGAAAGAAAGAAAGGAAATTCAGTATGCAGTAGTCCTGGAAAGCACACCATGTCCTTCCCCAGAAGTGAGTCTATCTTCCATCAGGTCCACATTAACTGGAGACACACAGTCCCAAATCAGCATGACATGTCCCATCCTACAAGTCTACCTATTTCCCAGAAGGTCTGCTCTAATCTGAAACATACAAGGGAGACCCATTTCCCCTACAAATCCTACTTCTCAATTAGTCCCATCTGCTAGGACCCTTGCAAGCCCAGTAGTTGTGGAATTTGCTCCACATTGACATGGCTCCATCCTCATTCTGGTTAGAATCTACTCAAGTAGTCATGGATCAGAGCACTGTGCCCCACACCATAGCTTTGCCTGCCTCCCAAGAGGTCAGATCAAACCTGAGATACACCGCTCTGCCTATCTCCCAGGAGATCTGCACCAACCAGAACTCCCAGACTGGCCAAAATCAGAGACAAACAGATAGACAAAGGCAAGCAAAAGAACATAATCACCAATGGCGTATAGCTAATGGAACCCTGAACTCCTACAGCAAGCCATGGATATTCTAACAAACATCAGGAGCAAGATGGTTACCTTAAACTCCATCTCATAAAGATAGTAGAGGCCTTTAAAGAGGAAATAAATAATTCCTTAAAGAAATACAGGAAAATACAATCAATCGGGCTACGGAATTAAATAAAACATTCCAACACTTAAAAATGCAAGTAGAAGCAATAAAGAAAACATAAAGGGAGGAAACCCTGAAAATAGAAAACCTAGGAAAGTGAGCAGAAACCACAGGCACAACATCACCAATGAAATATAAAAGATGGAAAGAAAAATATCTCAGATGTAGAAGATAACATACATGAAATTGAAACAACAGTAAAAGAAAATGCCAAACATAAAAATTTGATAAATCAAAACATCCAAGGAATTTGAAACATTATAAAAAGGCCTAGCCTAGTAATAATAAGAGTAGAAGAGATTGAAGAGGTCTCAATTCAAAGAGCCAGAAAACATTTTCAATAAAATCATAGAAGAAAACTTTCTTAACCTAAAGAAAGAGATGGCTATAAACATATAAGAAGCTTACAGAACACAAAATGATAGGACCAGAAAAGAAAATACTCCTGCCATATAACAATCAAAACACTAAATGTAGAAAGCAAAGAATGAATATTAAATGCTTAATGGAAAAATGGCCAAGTAACATATAAAGGCAGACCTATCAGAATTATACCAAACTTTTCAAGAGAGACACTTAAAAGCAGAAGATGTTGGACTGATGTATTGCAGACCATAACAGACCACAGATGACAGCCCAGACAACTATGCTCACCAAAACTGTCAATACTCTTACACAGAAGAAACAATGTATTACATGACAAAATCAAATTGAAACAGTATCTTTCCACTAATTCAGCCCTATTGAGGATAATAGAAGGGAAACTCTAACAAAAGGAGGGTAGCTACACTTAACAAAACCAAAAAGATTAATCATTGCACAGCAAAACCAAAAGAAAAGAATAAAAAACATACACTAACCCCTCCAAACATAAAACAACAAAAAATAACAAACATTGGTCATTAATATGTCTCAAAGAAAATGGACTCAATTCAGCAATAAAAAGAAACAGGTTGACAAACTGGAGATAGAAACAGGATCCATCATTCTACTGCAAACAGGAAACATACCTCAACAAAAACGATACACACTACTTCAGAGTAAAGGGCTGTAAAAAGGTTTTTCAAAAACACAGTCCAAAGAAAAAACTGGTGAACCATTCTAATCTCTGATAAAATAGTTTTCAGCTTCAATTTATCAAAGAGATTGGGAAGGACACTTAATACTGATTAAAGGAGAAACTCACTAAGATTAAAGCTCATATCTGAGTATCAATGCTCCAATCCAAGAGACCCACATTTGTAAAAGAAACTTTACTAAAGATCAAACCACACATGGTACCAACAGCAATAATACTGGGGGACTTATCACCCTACTCTCATCATTGGTCATCTAAACAGAAGCTAGACAGAAATAATGAAACTAACAGATGTTAGATATACCTTCCAAAATTGACCAGATAATCAGTCACAAACTTAACCTCAACAAATATAAGACTGAAATAACATAATGCATTCTATCATACAACAATAGAATAAGGCTGGATGTCAAAAACTCAGACACAAAAAAAGTTGGTATAGTCAAAGAAACTATATGAATCTCTTTTTAATGATCAATGGCTGAGAGAAGAAATAACAAAATTAAAGACTTTTAAAATTCAATGAAAATCAATGCAAAGCATACACACAAAAATGGGACACAATGAAAGACCTGCTAAGAGGAAAGTTCATAGCCTTAAGTGCCTTCATAAATCAATTGGAGAGATCTCATATTAGCAAATTATGAGCACACCTGAAAGCTCTACACAAAAAGAAGCAAACATACCCAAGAGTAGACAGCAGGAAATAGTGGAATGCAGGGTTGAAACTAATCAATTAGAAACAAAGAGAACAATACAAAGAATCAACAAAACCAGAAGCTGGTTCTATGAGAAGATAAAAATGATACACAAACTTTTAGCCAAATTAACTAAAAGACAGGGAGACAGTGTCCAAATGAATAAAATCAGAAATGAGAGGGGAGACATACAACAGAAATGGAGGAAATTTTTAAAATCAATTAGGTCTTAGTCAAAAGCCTGTACTCCAGAAAATTAGAAAATCTAAAGGAAAGGAAAAATTTTCTAGACAGGTATCACTTACCAAAGTTAAATCAAGATCAGGTAAACTCTCTAAACAGTCCCATAACCCCTTTTAGTTGGGGTAGCCATTTCAAAGAACCTCACACAATAATAGTGGGAGACTTCAACACCACACTTTCATCAATGGACATATCTTGGAAACAGAAACTAAACAGGGACACAGTGAAACTAACAGAAGTTATGAAACAAATGGATTTAACAGATATCTATAGAACATTTTGTCCTAAAACAAAAGGATATACCTTCTTCTCAGCATCTCATGGTACCATCTCTAAAATTGACTATGTAATTGGTCAAAAAACATGCATCAACAGATACAAAAATATTGAAATTATCCCATGGATCCTATCAGATCACCATGGACTAAGGCTGATCTTCAATAACAACATAAATAATAGAAAGCCAATATTCAGGGGGAAACTGAACAACACTCTCATCAATGATACCTTGGTAAAGGAAGGAATAAAGAGAGAAATTAAACACTTTTTAGAGTTTAATGGAAATGAAGCCACAACATACCAAAACTTATGGGACACAATGAATGCATTTCCAAGAGGAAAACTCATACCTCCAAGTGCCTCCAAAAAGAAACTAGAGAAAGCACACACTAGCAGCTTGACAACACACCTAAAAGCTCTAGAACAAAAGGACACAAATTCAACCAAGAGGAGGAGATGGCAGGAAATAATCAAACTCAGGGGCGAAATCAACCAAGTGGAAACAAGAAGAACTATTCAAAGAATCAACCAAATGAAGAGCTGGTTCTTCGAGAAAATCAACAAAATAGATAAACCCTTAGCCAGACACAATAGAGGGCACAAGAACAGCATCCTAATTAACAAAATGAGAAATGAAAAGGGAGACATAACAGCAGATCCTGAAGAAATCCAAAACACCATCAGATCCTCCTACAAAAGGCTATATTCAACAAAACTGGAAAACCTGGATGAAATGGACAAATTTCTAGACTGATGCCAGGTACCAAAGTTAAATCAGGGTCAGGTTAATGACTTAAGCAGGCCTATATCCCCTAAAGAAATAGAAGCAGTCATTAATAGTTTCCCAACCAAAAAAAAAAAAAAAAAAAAGCCCAGGACCAGATGGGTTTAGTGCAGAGTTCTATCAGACCTTCAAAGAAAATCTAATTCCAGTTCTTCTCAAACTATTCCACAAAATAGAAACAGAAGGTACTCTTCCCAATTCATTCTATGAAGCCACAATTACTCTGATACCTTAACCACAGAAAGACCCAACAAAGATAGAGAACTTCAGACCAATTTCCCTTATGATGCAAAAATACTCAATAAAATTCTCGCTAACCAAATCCAACAACACATCAAATCAATCATCCATCCTGATCAAGTAGGTTTCATTCCAGGGATACAGCTATGGTTTAATATAAGGAAATAAATCGACGTAATCCACTATATAAAAAAACTCAAAGACAAAAACCACATGATCATCTGGTTAGATGCTGAGAAAGAATGTGACAAAATCCAACAACCATTCATGATAAAAGTCTTGGAAAGATCAGGAATTCAAGGCCCATACCTAAACATGATAAAAAGCAATTTACACCAAACCAGTAGCCAACATCAAAGTAAATGGTGAAAAGCTGGAAGCAATCCCACTAAAATCAGGGACTAGACAAGGCTGCCCACTTTCTCCCTACCTATCCCTACCTATTCAATGAATTAGAAAGGGCAAATTGCAAATTCATCTGGAATAACAAGAAACCTAGGATAGCAAAAACTCTTTTCAATGATAAAAGAACATCTGGTGGAATCACCATGCCTGACCTAAAGCTGTAATACGGAGCAATTGTGATTTAAAAAAAATGCATGGTACTGGTACAGTGACAGACAAGTAGACCAAAGGAATAGAATTAAAGACCAAGAAATAAACCCACACAACCATGGTCACTTGATCTTTGACAAGGGAGCTAAAACCATCCAGTGGAAGAAAGACAGCATTTTCAACAAATGCTGCTGGCACAACTGGTTGTTATCATGTAGAAGAATTTGAATTGATCCATTCCTATCTCCTTGTACTAAGGTCAAATCTAAGTGGATCAAGGAACTTCACAAAAAAACAGAGACACTGAAACTTATAGAGGAGAAAGTGGGGGAAAGTCTTGAAGATATGGGCACAGTGGAAAAATTGCTGAATAGAACAGCAATGGCTGGTGCTGTAAGATCGAGAATTGACAAATGGGACCTCATGAAACTGCAAAGCTTCTGCAAGGCAAAAGACACCGTCAATAAGACAAAAAGACCACCAACAGATTGGGAAAGGATCTTTACCTACCCTAAATCAGATAGGGGAATAATATCCAACATATATAAAGAACTCAAGAAGGTGGACTCCAGAAAATCAAATAACCCCATTTAAAAATGGGGCTCAGAGCTAAACAAAGAATTCTTACCTGAGGAATACCCAATGGCTGAGAAGCACCTGAAAAAATGTTCAGCATCTTTAATCATCAGGGAAATGCAAATCAAAGCAACCCTGAGATTCCACCTCACACCAGTCAGAATAGCTAAGATCAAAAGTTCAGGTGACAGCAGATGCTGTCAAAGATGTGGAGAACATGGAACACTCCTCCATTGTTGGTGGGATTGCTAGTTTGTACAACCACTCTGGAAATCAGTCAGGTGGTTCCTCAGAAAATTGGACATAGTACTACCAGAGGATCCAGCAATACCTCTCCTGGCATATATCCAGAAGAATTTCCAACTGGTAAGGACACATGCTCCACTATGTTCATAGCAGCCTTATTTATAATAGCCAGAAGCTGGAAAGAACCCAGATGCCCCTCAACAGAGGAATGGATACAGAAAATGTGGTACATTTACACAATGGAGTACTACTCAGCTATTAAAAAGAATGAATTTATGAAATTCCTAGGAAAATAGATGGACCTGGAGAGTATCATCCTGAGTGAGGTAACCCAATCACAAAAGAACTCACATGATATGTACTCACTGATAAGTGGATATTAGCCCAGAAACTTAGAATACCCAAGATACAAGATACAAGTTGCAAAACACATGAAACTCAAGAAGAATGAAGACCAAAGTATGGACAATTTGCCCCTTCTTCAAATTGGGAATAAAACACCCATGGAAGGAGTTACAGAGACAAAGTTTGGAGCTGAGACAAAAGGATAGAGAATCTTGAGACTGCCACACCCTGGGATCCATCCCATAATCAGCCTCCAAACGCTGACACCATTGCATACACTAGCAAGATTTTGCTGAAAGGACCTTGATATAGCTGTCACTTGTGAGGCTATGCCAGTGCCTGGCAAACACAGATGTGAATGCTCATAGTCAGCTATTGGATGGAACACAGGACCCCCAATGGAGGAGCTAGAGAAAGTACCCAAGGAGCTGAAGGCGTCTGCAACCCCATAGGTGTAACAACATTATGAATTAACCAGTACCCCTGGAGCTCATGTCTCTAGCTGCATATGTAGCAGAAGATGGCCTAGTTGGCCATCATTGGAAAGAGAGACCCCTCGGTCTTGCAAACTTTATATACTTCAGTATGGGGGAATGCCAGGGCCAAGAAGTTAGAGTGGGTGAGTAGGGGAGTCGGGGGGATGGTATGGGGGACTTTGGGGATAGCATTTGAAATGTAAATGAAGAAAATAAAATACGTAAATAAAAAAATTCTTTCTTCAAAGAATGAAGAAGGAGAAGGAGAAGAAGGAGAAGAAGGAGAAGAAGGAGAAGAAGAAGAAGAAGAAGAAGAAGAAGAAGAAGAAGAAGAAGAAGAAGAAGAAGAAGAAGAAGAAGAAGAAGAAGAAGAAGAAGAAGAAGAAGGGAAGAAGAAGAAGAAGAAGAAGAAGAAGAAGAAGAAGAAGAAGAAGAAGAAGAAGAAGAAGAAGAAGAAGGAGAAGGAGAAGGAGAAGGAGAAGGAGAAGGAGAAGGAGAAGGAGAAGGAGAAGGAGAAGGAGAAGGAGAAGGAGAAGGAGAAGGAGAAGGAGAAGGAGAAGGAGAAGGAGAAGGAGAAGGAGAAGGAGAAGAAGGAGAAGGAGAAGGAGAAGGAGAAAAGAAGAAGAAGAAGAAGAAGAAGAAGAAGAAGAAGGGAAGAAAAAGAAGAAGAAGAAGAAGAAGAAGAAGAAGAAGAAGAAGAAGAAGAAGAAGAAGAAGAAGAAGAAGAAGAAGAAGAAGAAGAAGAGGAGGAAGAAGAAAAGAACCCAGAAAGTGGATAGATCTCCCATTCTCATGGATCAGCACAACTAACAGTAAAAATGGCCATCTTGCTGAAAGCAATCTATAGATTCAATACAATCCCCATCAAAATTCCAACTCAATTCTTCATAGAGTTAGAAAGAGCATTTCTCAAATTCATGTGGAATAAGAAAACACCCAGGATACTGAAAACTATTATCATCAAGAAAATAACCCCTGGGTAATCACCATCTCTGACCTCAAGCTGTACTCTAGAGCAATAGTAAGAAAAACCACATAGTATTGTTACAAAGACAGGCAGGTAGATCAATGGAATAGAATTGCAGACCCATACATGAACCCAAACACTTAAGGTCACTTGATCTTTGAAAAGGTAGTTAAAACCATCCAATGAAAAAAGATAGCACTTTCAAACAAATGGTAATGGTCCAACTGGTAGTAATCATGTAGAAGAATGTAAATTGATACATTCTTATATTGCTGTACAAAGCTCAAGTCCAAGTAGATCAAGGACCTCCACATAAAACCAGATATGCTGAATCAAATAGAAGAGAAAGTGGGGAAGAGCCTTGAACACATGGGCACAGGTGAAAATTTCCTGAACAGAACATCAATAGCTGAGGCTCTAATACCAACAATTGACAAAAGTGATCTCATAGAATTGAACAGCTTCTGTAAAGCATTAGACACTGTCAATAGGACAAAATGGCAACCTACAGATTTGGAAAAAATCTTTATCAATCCTACATCTGATAGAGGGCTAGTGTCCAAAATATAAAGAGAACTCAAGAAGCTAGAATTCAGACAATCAAATAACCTTAATAAAATGGGGTACAGAGCTAAATAGAGAATTCCCAACTGAGGAATCTCAAATGGCCAAGAAGCACCTAAAGAAATGTGCAACATCCTTCATCATCAGGGAAATTCAAATCCAAACAACCCTGAGATTCCAGTCAGAATGGCTAAGATCAAAAACTCAGGTGACAGCAGGTGCTGGCGAGGATGTAGAAAAAGAGGAACACTCCTCCATTTCTGGTAAGACTTCAAGATCATAAAAACCACTTTGGAATGCAATCTGGAGGTTCCTCAGAAAATTGGAAATAGTTTTAACCAAAGACCCAGCTCTACCACTACTGGGCATATACCCAAAAGATGCTCCAACATATAACAAGGACACATGCTCCAGTAAGTTTATATCAGCCTTATTTGTAATAGCCAGAAGCTGGAAACAGCCCAGATGTCCCTCAACAAAAGAATGAATATAGAAAATGTGGTACATTTACACAAGAGAATATTCCTTAGCTATTAAAAATGAGGATATCATGAATTTTGGAAGCCCATGATGGAACTATAAAATATCATCCTGAGTGAGATAACCCAGATCCAAAGAACATATATAATATGTACTCACTCATAAGTGGATTAAGCCACCAACCAAAGAACATACATGGGCTGGTCTGTGGTCATAAATGTGTGTGTATGTTTATATATATAAAACAGAGGACTTCCCTGTCTGGCCTCAATGGGAGGGGATGTACTTGATCCTGTGGAAGCTTGATCCACCAGAGAAGGGAGATGCTAGAGGAGTGAGATGGGAGTAGGTGGTAGTAAGGGGAGTACTGTCATAGAGGCAAAGGAAAGGGGGGATATTTTGAGGGGTTCATTAAAGATGGAATGGGAATGGAGAGAATATTTGAAATATAAGTAATTAATATTATCAATAAATATATAATTAATAAAAGTATATGTATATTTAATCATCATTATTTGTAAACATTGGTTATATTTGCTTAATAATAGTCATATTAATAAGTTAATTAAATAAAATATTGTATTTAATTATTATAATTAATAAAAAATAAAAGTACACATAAGTGTAGTTTAAATCCAACTCAACTTTGATAGATGTCTTAATATAAGAAACAGTATAGGCAAAACATTTATAATATTTTTTGAAATTTTTAATATTTATATTGGTCCATATACATGTATATGCAAATGCTAGTCTCTTTAAGAATGATTTTGATTTAATTCTCTTTTTCCATTACTCTTTCTTCCTGCCTCAGAGTCATCATCTGAATATACTTTCTAATACATAACCTTGTTTTGTGATTCCATTTGTGCACTGGTCTTTGTTATCTCTAGACTAGCAGTACACTAAATGTGTTGTTATTTTGTCTGTGATTAGGTAAATAAGTTGTTCCAAGGTTTATGGTGTTATGAATAAGAGTTCCATGTCAGTGTCTATGTGACAGACTCTTTTGCCTTATATTTACATCTGGACATAAAAGATAACTAAAGATTCAGGAGGATATATTGTTTCCAAACACACTGACACTTGATGCTATCAGTCTTCTAATAATAGGAAATAGAAATCTTTGGGGTTCAAGTGTCACCTACAAGTATGCACCATCTTCTATCTCAAATCCTTAAAGATTCTCAAATATTCACCACAGCTACTGGTCTGCCAGTCACTCCCAGGAATATAGAAAACAGTTGGATAGTTTTAGTGAGAAACTAACCACAAATGCTTGGTTTTATTAGCCTGGTTTTCCTTCTGCTAGTCCCGTATCTTGCTTGGTATATACACATTTGAGCATATGCATGTGTATGTTTGTATGTATTTAAAATATTTTCATGACCTTTTATTTAGTGAGCATGCACACATGTGTAATATATTTGTTATATGTATGAGTGGACACAAATCAGACAACTGTAAGAAGTTACTTTTCTCCTCCTATCACATCACAGATGTACCAAGAAAGAAAAACTGTGTTTTGTGTGTGTGTGTGTGTGTAATGTTTTTTACAATTCTTATAATTTAGTAATTACTGTTCCCAATATGTAATGTTATTATTTATCTCTTTTGACTAATTTGAATTTGAAATTTGTTATTTCATCATCAGAATAACTATGAAAGCTTGCTCTTTTTCGGTTTGCTTTATAGATTTGTTTGCTTTTCTTTAAACTTAACTTGTGGGTATCTATAACAATAACACATACTTCTAGAAGACAATACAAATGTTGACCTCAGATTTTAATCATTGAGTTTGTGTCTCTTAGACACTGTGGTCATGCTCATTATTTTATCTAATGGAGTGTGTCCTCAATATTGTGTTCTGTTCATGATATTCTTCAGCATAGTTTAGTCTGTTATGATATTTAACTCTGTGTGTTTTTTACTCACTGAATTATTAATTTTCAGGATTTCTATTTTATTTTATCAAAACCTCACTTCCCTTGCTGCATGTGTCTTCTATGCTGCTGACCTCATTCACAGTGATGATTTTCTCACTAATTTTGTTGACTTTTCCCGTTTTTTCTTCTTCCTTTTCCACTCCAAGTCACTTTTACTAGAATACTTTTGCAAATTTTATGTAGCATTATGTTCCAGGAGCCATCTTGGAGAAGCTAAAACCTAGTAGGTGATCTTCCTCAGAGGATTCAGATACAGACTGTAAACCTATGATGGATTTGCTTCTTTAGACAAATAAATAGTCTAGGAAACCCAAATTATATCAGGTATTTGATAAACAAATGCAAAGTCCACTTTCACAATGGCCCTCAACATAGACAATGAGACAATATGGTGTCTGCAAGCTGGTGCAGAGTTGTACAAACAAATACAGATTGTAGTCCACCAGACCATATTTAATGTTTTGTGCATCCCATGTCATTAAGTGTCCTGATACAGAGAGATGCCATTAACACAGTGCATATTATCAATACTACATTTAACAATATCACCATCACTCATATAGTTATTATAACCATTACTACTTATTATTACTAGAAATCAGAAGAGGTAGAAATTATACCCAAATCTGTCTCAATTTAATTTTTTTCTTTTTTTTTCTTTAAAATTTTTTATTACATATTTTCCTCAATTGCATTTCCAATGCTATCCCAAAAGTCCCCCATACCCTCCCCCCACTTCCCTACCCACCCATTCCTATTTTTTTGGCCCTGGCGTTCCCCTGTACTGGGGCATATAAAGTTTGCATGTCCAATGGGCCTCTCTTTCCAGTGATAGCCGACTAGGCCATCTTTTGATACATATGCAGCTAGAGTCAAGAGCTCCCAGGTACTGGTTAGTTCATAATGTTGTTCCACCTATAGGGCTGCAGATGCCTTTAGCTCCTTGGGTACTTTCTCTAGCTCCTCCATTGGGAGCCCTGTGATCCATCCACTAGCTGACTCTGAGCATCCACTTCTGTGTTTGCTAGGCCCTGGCATAGTCTCACAAGAGACAGCTATATCTGGGTCCTTTCAGCAAAATCTTGCTAGTGTATGCAATGGTGTCTCCGTTTGGAAGCTGATCATGGGATGGATCCCTGGATATGGCAATCACTAGATGGTCCATCCTTTCTTCACAGCACCAAATTTTGTCTCTGTAACTCCTTCCATGGGTGTTTTGTTCCCAATTCTAAGGAGGGGCATAGTGTCCACACTTCAGTCTTCATTCTTCTTGAGTTTCATGTGTTTAGCAAATTGTATCTTATATCTTGGGTATCCCAAGTTTTGGGCTAATATCCACTTATCAGTGAGTACATATTGTGTGAGTTCCTTTGTGATTGTGTTACCTCACTCAGGATGATGCCCTCCAGGTCCATCCATTTGGCTAGGAATTTCATAAATTCATTCTTTTTAATAGCTGAGTAGTACTCCATTGTGTAAATGTACGACATTTTCTGTATCCATTCCTCTGTTGAGGGGCATCTGGGTTCTTTCCAGCTTCTGGCTATTATAAATAAGGCTGCTATGAACATAGTGGAGCATGTGTCCTTGTACTGGTTGGGACATCTTCTGGATATATGCCAGGAGAGTTATTGCTGGATCCTCTGGTAGTACTATGTCCAATTTTCTAAGGAACCACCAGACTGATTTCCAGAGTGGTTGTACAAGCTTGCAATCCCACCAACAATGAAGGAGTGTTCCTCTTTCTCCACATCCTCACCAGCATCTGCTGTCACCTGAATTTTTGATCTTAGCCATTCTGACTGGTGTGAGGTAGAATCTCAGGGTTGTTTTGATTTGCATTTCCCTGATGATTAAGGATGTTGAACATTTTCAGGTGCTTCTCTGCCATTCGGTATTCCTCAGGTGAGAATTCTTTGTTCAGTTCTGAGCCCCAATTTTTAATGGGGTTATTTGATTTTCTGGAGTCCACCTTCTTGAGTTCTTTATATATATTGGATATTAGTCCCCTATCTGATTTAGGATAGGTAAAGATCCTTTCCCAATCTGTTGGTTGGGAAATCTTTTTGACAGTGTCTTTTGCCTTGCAGAAGCTTTGCAGTTTCATGAGGTCCCATTTGTCAATTCTCGATCTTACAGCACCAGCCATTGCTGTTCTATTCAGCAATTTTTCCCCTGTGCCCATATCTTCAAGGCTTTTCCCCACTTTCTCCCCTATAAGTTTCAGTGTCTCTGGTTTTATGTGGAGTTCCTTGATCCAATTAGATTTGATCTTAGTACAAGGAGATAGGAATGGATCGATTCACATTCTTCTACATGATAACAACCAGTTGTGCCAGCACCATTTGTTGAAAATGCTGTCTTTCTTCCACTGGATGGTTTTAGCTCCCTTGTCGAAAATCAAGTGACCATAGGTGTGTGGGTTCATTTCTGGGTCTTCAATTCTATTCCATTGTTCTACTTTTCTGTCACTATACCAGTACCATGCAGTTTTTATCACAATTGCTCTGTAGTAAAGCTTTAGGTCAGGCATGGTGATTCCACCAGAGGTTCTTTTATCCTTGAGAAGAATTTTTGCTATCCTAGGATTTTTGTTATTCCAGATGAATTTGCAGATTGCTCTTTCAAACAACACCCTTCTCAATAGTCACAAATAATATAAAATATCTTGGCGTGACTCTAACTAAAGAAGTGAAAGATCTTTATAATAAAAACTTCAATTCTCTGAAGAAAGACATTAAAGAAGATCTCAAAAGATGGAAAGATCTCCCATGCTCATTGATTGGCAGGATCAACATTGTAAAAATGGCTATCTTGCTAAAAGCAATCTACAGATTCAATGCAATCCCCATCAAAATTCCAACTCAATTCTTCAATGAATTAGAAAGAGCAATCTGCAAATTCATCTATCTCATTTTAAATCTTGCTGATTTAGATTGTGTTATGCTATCTCTAGTACATATTTTATTGAAATGTCATTCACCATTCATCTTACTTGAGTACAGATTACAGTCTAATGTTATTGGAATGAAATCAGTGTGGAGGCACTAGAATGTACAGTTCCCTCCACAATACATATTACTGGTAATTTTTTGGATGAGAAGTAAGTTATGATAGAGAAATAGAGGAGTGGGATGTCTGTCACTTTAAGGATAATCAGTTAACCAATATATAAGGAGACTTGAACCATGCTTTCATGGAATTAGGGGCAGTGCTATTAAAAATTTCAGGGGCACTTTTGAGGCACAATGAATAGTACCTGCTGGCACTTAACACAGAAATGCTTTCATTGTGATCACAAAGTTGCTGTGATTGGTGTACCTAGAAAAAA